>NC_056665.1:64048777-64348777 GCF_018350195.1 Panthera tigris | reverse complement strand
ATGGAGCTTCACATTTCCCGTGATAGAAGCTTTCTGTTTGCATTCAGTTTTCAATAGATATAGTGACCCTTCTCTGTTAGTATCACGCTTCTGTTTCATAGGTAAACATTTTTACAGAGTATTTACCGTATGTATAGATGATATTATTTGATCGTTTTTAGCTGAATTGCATGTGATATTTAAATTGGAATACTGAATTCTAATATACCTTTAGAATCTTTGTAAGTACCTGAATAAACTGTCAGTAATAATATTTAATATTTGCTAAAATATTTATTGCTAAACACGGTTTTTAATTGCCATGGGATTTTTAATTAGCTATTCTTAAGTTTATGTGGTAAATAATAAAAATACTATAAAGTTACTAGTTTAAAGCTGTTACACTGTTGAAAGCATGTGATGTACAAAGATATAACAAGAAATAGGATAGGCTGTATAGAAAGGTAAAGTAGGACATCTGGATTACCTAAAACATTCTGTAGAAACAGGAAAAAGGCACTGTTATCAAAGTGCTGTATCAAAGCAAAGTTAGAAGATAGATACATTATAAACAGTGACAAAGGTAATCTTAAAAAGAGGAAAGGAGAAATAGAAACATTTCAGGTTTTAAGAATTCATCAGAGACTTAAGGAATTATTTTTTGAATTAATAAGTTATTAGGTTTTGGATAAAAATGGTTGTAAAAATGAAAATGCCTATAAGATAATGATTCTGTTGTTTAAAAAGACATTGATAAATTGGGGTTTCTTTACTAGAGCCTAAAACAAGATTTTAGAGTATTTGTTTTCTAGGGAGAAAATAAAGTAGTTATAACACAGCAGGGGCTTTTTTAAAAATGAGACTTACCCACTCTGCACCATTGGAAACCTTAGAAGATCAGGTCTCATCTTTCTACCTTGGATTGAACTTTATAAAAGTACAGAGCAATTTTCTGCTTAGCTTTCCCCACTGTGCACCTCTGTGAATTATTCCATTATGAAACCTCCGTCCTTGTACAGAACTTCCCCTCCACTGAAAACCCATTGCATTAACAAGCTTTCCCCTGAGGATTCAGCAGCTCAGTCTCTTGAAAGATACTGGTTCTATTCACCATAATATCACAGAGTTAAAAAGTGCCAGTGGGAGTAGAGATGGTTCAGCATTTTTACTGTTCTGTATTCCCCTTACAGAATATTCTGTCAGCCATGTATTTAAGTGCTGCTGATGACACAGTACAACTCAGCTCACTGCCCTCTAGCTCATTGTCCTCTGTCCAGTGTAGAAGTTCCTTCCCTTAGCCAACCTTTCCACATCTGAGCCTCGTCATCATTCTTGGCTGCTTTCCTTTGCATAGTCTTGACCTTCTGGTCTTCATTTCAGCAGCCTACTTTCTGGGTCTGGTTCTTACTCAAAACCGTTCTATTTGAGGAATTTTACAATTAACTGTCATTTCTGTTGGATTCCCCTTTTCTTGCTCTTACAGTGTCATGCTTATTCTATCACTTTATACCTCTGATTTTTCTCCCATTTTCACTAGACTCCTTTGGGCTTTAGTATCTTTCTTACTATTTTCCTTTGTAATCCCATCTAAATTTTTCTTGTCAGTCATTCAAACCACTCTCATTCATATTTCAGTAGCCAATATATGCTGAGTTTTGCCTTAATCAATCCTACATTATTAAAAGGGAATATTCCCTTTTTAAAAGTGAGTCTTTTGTATAATATATTTATTGAGTGGTACTCAGTGTGCTGGACACTATTCTAGGCACTGGGGATATGTAAATGAACAAAGAAGTCCTAGTTTTTAAGGCAGTATACCTTCTGGTGAGGGATGAAGAAATAGTATAATAAATAAGTGAAATATATAATATGCAAGAGAGTTCTAAGTGCTAAGGGGAAAAATAAAACAGGGAAAAAGAGGGAGTATTTTGTAGGAAGGTATGTTAAAATTTTAGATTGAATAACCAAGGAAGATGTTAGTGAGAAAAGGTAGGTAACATTTGAGTAAAGATTTCTATTTGAATAAGGCCTTATATTTAAAATTAAAACAATTTCTTTTTTAATGTTTGTTTATTTTTGAGAGAGAGACAGAGAGGAGTAGGGGAAGGGCAGAGAGAGAGGAAGACAGAATCTGAAGCAGGCTCCAGGCTCTGAGCTGTCAGCACAGAGCCCAATGTGGGGCTCAAACCCATAAACAGATCATGATCTGAGCTGAAGTCGATCGCTCAACTGACTGAGCCACCCAGGTACCCCGAAAATTTTTATATCGTAGAGAGAGCGAATGTGAGTCTGGGAGAGGGGCAGAGAGAGAGAGAAAGAATATATATATTATTTATTTTGAGAGAGCAAGAGCAAGCAGGGGAGGGGCAGAGAGAGTCCCAAGCAGAGAATCTGTGCTGTCAGCACAGAGCCCAACACGGGGGGTTTCAGCTCATGAACCATGACATCATGACCTCAGCTGAAGCCAGATGCTTAACTGGCTGAGCCATCCAGGCACCCCAAGGCCTTATATTTTAGTTTATATGTTTGGACTTTCAAATCTTGAGTGTCATTAAGGTAGAATGAATCTGTATTTTTGGCTAAGTTTTTATGCTACGCTATGTAAGATTTTGGACTTTTTGTGGATTTGGAGAATGGTATCATTGTGCAGCAATAGCAGTCATAAACCTAGGAGTTAGTGATTCTTCCATTTATTCAAACAAGTGTTCTTCTGTTTTGATTCTGTTTCATCCTTTTCATCTCTACTTACCTTTTATCTGTCCTGTATTACTGCAGATAAAAACCTAATATTTTTTCATGGCCCAGTTTTACCTAACTTCTCTAGCTTCTGTATTGCTTATCATACTGAACTTTCTAAAACCTGGGTCTAATATTTCTTTAGTAGTTTCCAGAAATTTCCTAGATACAATTCTGTCTCTTTAATTCAACACAAAAGAACTTATAATCTGGTCACTGCTTCTTTTTGGTCTTGAATTCATCTGCCTGTTTCCCAAAGCAATCATTTCCATGATGTTGCCTTGCTGAGTTTTTTGTGATTCACCAAAAGCATGCATTGAATTTATGGAAATGCCTTCCCCTCTTTTACATTAATTAAATAATTATAAAGATAGCATGTTAAGAGTTTATGTGGAATAGAGAATGTAGGCCGACAGCTTGCTAGTCTTGAGGAAATGATAATGGCAGGAACATTTCCTTTTTATTGTCACAGGTAAGTCACAAATGGAAAAATAGGAAAATTGAGTTAGAGAAAGCAACTTGGGCAATAGTTTTCTTGGAACTGAAAGAAATGCTAATAATGCTAATAATGATAACATTCATGTAGTCCAAAATTACCAATTCATTTTGTCAATCCATTGAAAAGGTAATAAATTGTACTGTTAATGGCTTTTCTGTACATCCATGAATTCTGTGACTTTGTCCCAGCAGTTGTATTGCAACAGTTAATTCTTTAATATTGCCAATATTCCTTGAAAAGGAAAAAACCTGCCTGTTATCATTTCTATTCTCTTTCTTCTGGAGCCATGTGATAGCTGTTTCTTGAAAATTAAGATTTGGAGTATGTCCCATATCACCATTCTGGTTGCTTTTATTTTGTCTTTTCAGAAAACTTCAGCTTAACACTTGCTTTAGCATTTCTTTACTGACTATACTGTACTTTCTCGTTGTTATTCAGTTATTAGTTTCATTTTTTTTTAAGTGTATTAGTTTGAGATAGAGTACAAGTGGTGAAGGGGCAGTGAGAGAGGGGAACAGAGACAGAATCTTAGGTAGCCTCCACATCACCAGTGCAGAGCCTGATGGAGGGCTCGAACTCCTGAACCACGAGATCATGACCTGAGCTAAAGTTGGACACTTAACCGACTCAGCCACCCAGGCACCCTATTATTCAATTATTAGCTTTAAAGTAGTACTTCATTCTTTAGTGATTGATTTATAGTGGTTAATCTTGTCTCTCAGGCTCATCAGGATTATCTTGGCTTCATGTTTCTATTTTATATCTGATTGTGATATACTTCACATCCTTTCTCTTATTTTCCAACTGCGATTAAACTGTTACAATAGCGAATAGCCTCTCTAATAGCTAAATTAAAACCCAAACTTTTTGATTCCAACTTACTGACTTCATTAGCTTTATAAATATTTCCTCACTGTATGTATGTAGCATACAGTGTATGAATGTAGCATGCTTTTAATTGATTAGCTGATTGATATTTTTTAATTAATCAGCAGATATTTGGGTGCCTTCTATGTGTTGTTAGACTTTTTAAGTTTAAGATGTGAAGTATGATGGTTTGGTTTAGATTTTATCCATAACAAAATGCCATAAATGGGTTGCCTTGAACAGTGGAAATTTATTTTCTCACAGTTCCGGAGGCCGCAAAGTCCAAGATCTAGATGCCAGCTGATTTTGGTTTTTTTTCCCTTTTTTTTTTTAATGTTTGTTTATTTTTGACAGAGAGAGAGAGAGAGAGAGAGAGAGAGAGAGAGAGAGCACGAGCATGAGCGGGGGAGGGGCAGAGAGAGAGGGAGACACAGAATCCTAAGCAGGCTCCAGGCTCTGAGCTGTCAGCACAGACCTCTACGCAGGGCTCGAACTCACAGACCCTGAGATCATGACCTGAGCCAAAGTCGGATGCTCAACCGACTGAGCCACGCAGGTTGCCCCGGCTGATTTAGTTTCTAATGAGACCTTTCTTCCTAGATTTCAGAAGGATGGAATTCAATCTATACTAGTTCCTATTCAATTCCACTGGTCCGTTGATGGTTAAGTGAATATTTCACTTTTTAAATTATTTTAGTGTTGTGTAGAGTTTAATATCTGCTAATACTTGTTTTTCCCTTATTGGTTGTTTTTACCCTTTTTTATTGGTATATTTTTGCTCATTCAGAACACTAAACAATTTATCTTTTTTTTTGTTTGTTTGTTTGTTTGTTTGGTATAGGTACACTCATTTAAGTTCTTTCCTAGGCATGTCAAAAAAATTTGTGACTCTTGTAAATGATTGTTCTTCCGCGGGCCCCCCCCCCACCCATTTCTGGTATCCTGTAAAGCTCATTCATGCAACTTGCCTTCCTTTTGTAAGCATTCACTAGAACTTGAGGATAATGTTAAATGTTGGTGCTAATGCTGGCTTCTTTGTGAATTTAGTGGAATTTCTAGTGTTGCACAGATAAAAGTATGATGTTAGCTGTTGCTTTGAGATGTCCTTTATTATGTCAAGGAAGTATCTTTAATGTCTCTTATGTTCTGCCACCGGAAGTTGATATTCATTTTTCTGAAATCTAGTTTTGCAGATGTTCTATAGCCTGTTTTAATTGATATTTTTATTTAGACATTCATAGATTATTAATTGCTGTTGTAAGGAATAATATGAAGAGATACTGTTATGTTACCTTTTACCCGGTTTTCTCATTGGTAACATTTTGCAAAACTATATGTAATCACAATTAGAATATATATTCACATTGATACAAACCATCATATTCAGATTTTCCTACTTTTGCTTGTACTCACTTTGGTATTTAAGACTATACAGTTTTACCATCCACAGAAGATACAAAACAATTTAGTAACCACAGGAATCCTCCCTCCTGTTACTCTTTTATAACCACATCCACCTCCTCCCTGGCCTGGCAACCACTCATCTGTTCTCCATTTCTATAGTTTTGTAATTTCAAAAGATGTTATATAATTGGAATCACAAGTATTTGCTGTTTTTTTTCCTTTCTTTCATTTACTGTTGTTCCCTGAGGGTTCATCCAAGTTGCTGAGTGTATCAATAGTTTGTTCCTTTTTATTGTTGGCTAGTATTCTGTGATGTCTTTGTACCAAATTTGTTTAACCATTGACTCACTGAAGGACATCTATGCTGTTTGCAATTTTGGGCTTTTACAAGTAAAGCTGTTCCAAACATTCACATGCAGGTTTTTTTGTCAATCTAAGTTTTATTTCTCTGGAATAAATGACAAAGAGTGCAATTGTTGAGTGAATGATAGTTTTTTGTAAGAAGCTGCCAAACTTTTTTCCCAGAGTGGCAATACAGTGTTAAATTTCCACTAGCAATGTATGCAGTGTGTGAACAATCCCAGACTTCTCTTGGCATTCTTGCCAGCATCTTGTGTAGTTACATTTTTTATTTTAGTCATTCTGGTAGGTATATAGTGAGAGCTCTCATTGAATGGCTAATAATATTGAATATCTTTTCATGTGCTTAATTTGTACCTTGTTTTGTGAAAAATCTGTTCATGTCCTTTGCCTGTTTTTCTTATTGATTTTTTTTTTTTTTTTTTTTGATGTTGAGTTTTGAGAGTTCTTTATATATTCTAGGTACTTGTCTTTTGTTGGGATATGTGGTTTGGAGACATTTTCTCCCAGTTCATAGCTTTTCTTCTTATCTTCTTCATTGGATCTTTTGCAGAGCAAACTTTCATATTTTTATGATGTTCAATTTATTAATTTTTCCTTTCATGGATCATGATTTTGGTGTCAATTCCAAGAACTCCCTGTATTGCCCTAAGTCTCAAAGATTTATCCTGTTTTTTTCCTAAAAAGTTTTATAGTTTTACATTTTATATTTAAGTCTTTGGTCAAATTGAGTTAATTTTTATATAAGATATGATACTTGGATCAAGGTGATTTTTTTTTTTTTTTTTGCCTATGAATGTGCAGTTTTTCCAGCACCATTTACTCTATTTGTCTATCCCTCCATAAGTATAACACGTTGTATTACTATAACAATATTGTAAGCCACCCCCCCCAACACCTGCCGTGTATTGGATGGTGGTTTTATTTTATTTTTTATTTTATTTATTTTTTATTTTTTAATATATGAAATTTACTGTCAAATTGGTTTCCATACAACACCCAGTGCTCATCCCAAAAGGTGCCCTCCTCAATACCCATCACCCACCCTGCCCTCCCTCCCACCCGGTGGTTTTATTATTTCTTGAGATTATTTAGCTATTCAAAGGTCAGTGCCTTTCCATATAAATATTTTTTTCAGAAGTTCTTTTTTTCTTTAACATTTATTTTTGAGAGAGAAAGAGCATGAGCAGGGGAGGGGCAGAGAAAGAGGGGGATAGAGGATCTGAAGCAGGCTCTGTGCTGACAGCTGCTAGCCTGATGAGGGGCTTGAACCCAAGAACCATGAGATCATGACCTGAGCTGAAGTTGGACGCTCAGCTGAGCCACCCACGTGCCCCTTTCCGTATAAATTTTAGAATAATCTTAACCTATATGTACAAATTCTGTATTAGGATTTTGATAGGAATTATATTAAACCTGTGGGTCAATTTGGGGAGAATTGACATCTTTACTATGTTGAATATTCTAAGCCATGAATGTGATTTGTCTCTAGTAAGGTCTTTGCATTCTTTCATTAGCATTTTGTGAGTTTTAGCATAAAGATCCTATATTTGTTTTGTTAAGTGTATTATTTTTCTTGGAACAATTGTAAACGTATTGTGTTCATAATTTTGATTAGTGCATACTCATTGTATAGAGAGATGTTTAATTTTTGTATCCTGTTACTTTGCTGACCTGTGAGGTTTTAGATTCTCTGGGATTGATTGATTATTTATTTATTTATTTATTTAGAGAGCATGTGTACGTGTGGGGAGTGGGGAGCTAGGGGAAGGGGTAGAGGGAGAAGGAGAGAGAGAGAGAGAGAGAGAGAGAGAATGAGAGAATGAGAGAATGAGAGAATTTTAAGCAGGTTCCACGCCCAGGGCGGAGGCCCACAGGGGCCCAATCTTTCAAGCCTGAGATTGTGACCTAAACTGAAATTAAGAGTTGGTTGCTTTAACCGACTCAACTACCCAAGTGCCCCTAGGAGTTTTAAATGTAGATAATCATGTCATTTACAAATTTTAACAGCTTTATTCCTTCCTTTTCAATCTCTATGCCTTTTATTTCTTTTTCTTTCATTATTGCAGTGACAAGAACTTCCAGTTCTGTGTTCGAGAAGAATGATATTAGTGTACATCCTTGCCTTGTTCTTATCTTAGTGGAAACACATTCAGCCTTTTACCCTTGAGTATGATGTTAGCTATAGGTTTTTTTTATAGTTCTCTTTAATGAATTGAGATAATTCTCCTTTGTTTCTAACTTGCTGATAAACAGACATTAAAAAAAAATTTTTTAAAGGGGCGCCTGGGTGGCTCAGTCACTTAAGCATCTGACTTTGGCTCAGGTCATGATCTCACGGTTCGTGAGTTCGAGCCCCACATCGGGCTCTGTGCTGACAGCTAGGAACCTGGAGTCTCCATCAGATTCTTTGTCTCCCTCTTTCTCTGTCCCTCCCTGGCTCATACTCTGTCTCTGTCTCTCTTAAAAATAAACAGACGGTAAAACAAATTTTTATTTCTCACTTGCTGATATATTTTATTGTAAATGCATGTAAGAATTTGTCAAATGCTTTTTGTGTGGCAGTTTATATGATCATATCTTTAGCTTGTTGATATGATAGATTATGTTGATTGATTTTGAATGTTGACCCAGCCTTGTTGCCTAGAATAAATCCCACTTGGTCATGGTGTGTTATTGGGTTTGATTTGCCACTATTTTTTACAGTTTATTTTTTTTTAGTGATCTCTAGACTCAGTTTAGGACTCAAACGCATGACCCCGAGATCAAGAGTCACATGCTCTTCTGAATGAGCCACCTCTTCTGAATGAGGGCACCTGGCCCTCCCCGCCACCCCCCAATTTGCTACTATTTTATTAATGAATTTTGTATAAGTTATGAGAGGTATTCGTGTATACTTTTCTTTTTTGGTATGATCTTTGGTGTTGGTATCAAGGTAATACTGGCCTCATAAAATGAATTGGGAAGTGATTTTTCTGTTTTCTGGAAGAGATTGTTAAAAATTGGTGTTAGTTCTTTAAGTAGTTCGTAGAATTCTCCAGTTAAATCATCTCAGTATAGAGAGATCTCTTTAAGAGCTTTTAATTGCAAATTGAATTTCTTTAATGGTTATAGGACAGTTCAGGTTATCCTTTATCTTGACTGAGTTTTGATAATATCCAGTTTTCAAAGAATCGTTTTATTTCTTCTAAATTTTCTAATTTATGAATGTAAAGTTCTTAATCTATCAATTTTACTTTTAAAGGCTGCAAGCTCTTTAGTGGTGATGTCACTTGCTTCATTCTTGAAATTGGGTACTTGTATGTTCATTTTTAATTTGTCAGTCTTGCTAGAGATTTATCAATTTTACTGTGTTTTTTTAAACCAGCATTTTGTTTCTTTTTTTTTTTAATTTTTTTTTTTAACATTTATTTATTTTTGAGACAGAGAGAGACAGAGCATGAATGGGGGAGGGTCAGAGAGAGAGGGAGACACAGAATCGAAAGCAGGCTCCAGGCTCTGAGCTGTCAGCCCAGAGCCCGATGCGGGGCTCGAACTCACGGACCGCGAGATTGTGACCTGAGTTGAAGTCGGATGCTTAACCGACTGAGCCACCCAGGCGCCCCTTGTTTCCTTTTTTTTTGTTCTATTTTCATTGATTGATTCTTACTTGTTTATTACTATTTTCTTCCTTCTGCTTACTCTGTTTTTCTAGTTCTTTGGGAGGAATTTCAGTTATTGATTTGACACCTTGCTTTATTCTAATATCCATAGCCTTTTGAAAGGCTTCAATTCACTGTAGTATAAATGTTTGGATTTATAAAGTTTAGCGTTATTTATTAAATTACTCAAATATTATATATCCTTCTCTCTCTCTCTCTCTCTCTCTCTCTCTTTCTCTCTCTTTCTCTCTCTTTCTCTCTCTCTCTCTCTCTCTCTTTGGTTTACTTCAACTCAAAGGCTGAAGCTCTCCAAATATCATTAAGGTTTGGAATATTCTTGTGTTTCTAAATGGTTTTGTGTAATATAGGTATTGCTGTATGAGTTGATTAATAAAGATTTATGGCTGTTAAATTCTCAGATCATTGAGGTAGACTCCTTCAGAGTTGTATGGGTCCCTTTCCAAATTCGGTAGACCCAGTTGAGGGAGTAGAGAATTGTTTAAGCTTGTTTAGTTTTAGTCTGGCCAGTTGAGAGACCTAACAGCCTATGAGTGCTTGGGAAAGGAGCCATGGAAGGAAGTAGGAGGTATTGTCGGAGCCCAAGAATTCCATGTTGTTCTTTGTGTGGCCACCAGGAGTTAGAGCAGTGTCTTAATTAGAAGTCAGTAGCAGCAGTTTGTTCCTGTTTCTGCTGACAGTAATCCCTTCTAAATTCTCTTACAAGGGATGATAGCCTTCTTGATTGTGGTCTCTAGTGCTTGACCTGTTTCTTAGAGGTGCGGAGAGAACCACAGTGTATCTCATTTTCCATTCCCTTATTGCTCTCACTTCCTGCTGATTCAGTTTCTCTAATGGTTACAGGTTTCTAATGGTTTTGTTTTCTTGTAAGTTT
This sequence comes from Panthera tigris, assembly GCF_018350195.1. Classification (NCBI taxonomy): domain Eukaryota; kingdom Metazoa; phylum Chordata; class Mammalia; order Carnivora; family Felidae; genus Panthera; species Panthera tigris. The sequence continues at coordinate 64,338,399 of NC_056665.1, read as the reverse complement.
TGATAAGTTATAGTTTTTCTTGGAAATCGGCTATTTCACTTAGTTTTTCAAATTTAGGGTTATAAAATCTTACATTGTATTCTTTATTACTTTCTAAATTTTTGCTGTCCCTTCAATTTTGTCCCCTTTTCGTCTTATTATCTATACTTCCATGTCTTTTTTGTTTGTCCATTTCATTTATTTGCAAAGAATCAATTTTTAGCAAGAATAGTATAAGATCTCTTGTATACCTTGTACTCAAATATAGTTTTCCCCCCCAATACACTAATTTTTCTTACCATTTTGCCATGTTGGTTTATTATTCTTTCTCCTTCCCCAGCACACACACACACTTATTTGTTTTTGAACTATTTGAGGTAAATTGCATATATTCTGACCTCTTAATACTTCAATGTATTTTTCCTAAGAACAAGGATATTTTCTTAGATAATCACAGTTTAATTATCCTATTTAGGAAATTTAACATAAATGTGGTACTTTAATCTGTAGTCCATATTCGAGTTTTGTAAACTGTCTTAATAATGTTCTTATAACATTTCTGCTCCTTCAATACAAGATCACATAGCATTTAGCTGTCACGTGTCTTTATTCTCCTTTAATCTGGAGCAGTTCCTCAGTCTCTCCTTTATGACATACATGTATTGAAAGAGTACTGGCTCCCTCCCGTCTGTTGTAGCTGAACTGCTGTTATGTGAAAAACAGCGCATTGTTCCTTCCATTCCCTTTTAAGAATGTCTAAAATTGACTCAGCTCAGACCATAGCATTAAACAAATTTGTATTAATGGATAATTAGCAAAATTTTGTATTTGATAATACAGTTTCATATTTCTTGGTGTCTTTCATAAAGGATACTAGCTTTTATATCATCCAGAAAACTAAACATCATAATATGAAGCAACTATTTGAGATACCAATTATTGATTTTCAGTTATGAAGTAATTGAATTTGAATTTGGCATTTTTATTCCAAAAAATGAAATGATTTTTCCTTGGAGTCCAAGATATTTCAGAAAGTTACTAGTGAAAAAATTTATATCTAGTTACAACTAGACTACTTCCTAGATAACACAGTCTGTAAACATGTAATTATCTATTTGTAAGGTAACAACTATAATAAAGTACATAGTAGTTTGAAAGTACGTATTTAATTTTACTCTGCTCTCCCAAATTATTAGTTGTTATTAATGAAACAAAAATGCACTTGTACCCATTTTTGACTCGGTTTATTTTAAGTACTTCTGGCAAACAGTTCAGTAATATTACAATGGGAGTTTTGCTCTATATTTCCCCAAATAACTTGGAATATATCTTCAGATGTTTTAATTATTTAGTGACTGTGGCATTTCCCTTTTCTCCCGTCTATAAAATACCCTAGAATTTCTTTCAGAAGAAGGAAAAACATTGGAGATCGAAATTTTTCACTGCCTTTGGAATCTGTTAACTTTAGCTTTACAGACTTTATTCATAAGCTCTTTTGAGGTCCTGAGATTACCTTTATTTATCATCAAAAATCTCCTCCTCCTGTATTCAAAAAAGGTCTCTTCTCACAATTAACGATCTCCCAGTTTCTCATAACAACTGTTGTTTTATGAATTAGTGGGTCACCTGATGACCAACATCACCATTACTAATACTATTGAGGGTTTGCCATGTGTCAGGCACTATTTTGAGTACTCTGTATGTATGTATCAGGCACTATTTGAGTACTCTGCATGTATAAGTGAAATAAGTAAAAATCTCAAAACCAGATGCATAATGAGTGGTGGAGACTGGATGAGACCCAGCTAGTCTTAGCTACATAGCCCACAAGATTAATTAGTTAATTACTGTACCAAATTCTTCCTACACAGTACTAACATTTTCCTTCCTGGGAAGTGTATGTATCCTCTTCTGGCTCCTATTCATACCTTAGTCATTTTGTTTGTTTATTCATGAATGAGAGAGAGAAAATCTTTTTTTAAATAATTTTTTAAATGTTTTATTTATTTTTGAGAGAAAGAGAAAAAACGAACAAATGGGGGAGGGACAGAGAGGACAAGACAGAGGATCCAAGCCAGGCTCCCCACTGCCAGCACCAGAGCCTGAAGCCACACTCCCTCAAATTCACAAACTGTGAGATGATGACCTGAGCTGGTTGGAAGCCCAAGCAACTGAGCCACCCAGGTGGCCCGAGAAAGTCTTAAGCAGGCTCCACGCTCAGCATGGAGTTCGATCTTAACACCGCAAGATCATGACTTGAGCAGAAATCAAGAGTCTGGCCCTTAACTGACCGAGCTACCGAGGTGTCCCCTATAACTTAATCACTTTATTTTGGATACTCTTGTATATATGCATTCTCATTAACCATTTTTCTTTCCTTTCTCTTTGAACTCATAACCTGGCAGTATAGGGAAATCACTTCTCTTGTCTCTCTTCATCTGTATTGGATTTTAATATATTTATGCTAACAGTAGTTTACTTTTCTTAAATTCAGAGTTCACCTGTTCATCTCTATTTTTTTTCATAATTAACATATATATAAATGGAATAAATAAAAGCCTTAATAAGAAGAAAGAGAAAGAATATTTGTTCTTTTTTGTTCCCACTAGATTGGAAGACTTAAAAATCCTATTAAATATTTATGGTTCCAAAAGTATTTATTTAGCTAGAAAAGAAGTTAGACTTGTATGTCTCAACCCACTTAGATCTGTTTAGATCTGTATTGGAATGCAAAGCTTTTCTACCAGAGACGCCTACATTGTTGTATATTTTCTCCTTTGTTATTATAGTCACCTTCCTGAAGCTGGCTTCAGCCAGTCTATTTGCAGCAATTATATTCTTTTCATACTTGGTCAGGTCTGTTGGTATATGTAAGTCTGAAAGTTCTTTCTTTCTTTTTTTGAAGGAGTCATTACAAACATTTATGTGGTTTTGAATTTGTTCCTCTTTCTAGTTAAAAAAAATTTAATTACACATTTGTTTTTTAGTTTATAAGAAAGCTTCATTTCTAGTCCCAATATACTTGAAGGTGATCAAAAGTTCAAAAAGTTCTAGTGCTAGTGCTGATTCTAAAACAAGACTCCAATTTATTCTTCTTTGTTAACTAGCCAAATCCTTAATGGATCGGTTAAAGGTTATTGATGTCAAATTACTTTGCAACATAATCTTTTATAGTTACTCTTGTTGAATCGATCTTACATTTAATAGTCACTTGACGATTGCTGTTAACACTCTTGATATCTTTTCTGTTTATTAATATAGTCTACTTGGGAGGGGTAGATAAGAGGGCAGGGCCACTAATCTACTTTTAAACGTATCTTTACTTTCTAATTTGGTGTCCTTTGTGGTTACAGTGGAGGTCTGATGAAATTCACATCCTTCCAGAACTCTAACACCAGAAAGAAGACTAAACTATTAATTAGAATTAATTAGAGATGATTTCAAGTTTAACAACTATATGTAGAATATTTTTAAGATTATATTCTTATTGACTTCTTGGAACTGCTTTTAGTATAGTCTTAACAGAATTTAGAATTATTCACTTCATTTTATATCAGATCTTCTCTTACAAAGAAGCTCTAAGAGTGAGTGTGGGTCATGTATTTTGGGAGAATTCTGTTTTAGGCCTACAGAGTGAGTACCTTTTAATTTGCTATATTGGTAATTAATAGATTCAACTCTCTTTTGGTCAGAAATAATCCCATTATCTTATTTTTCCTACAAAGTAAATAATTCACCTGATAATGTTGGATTGATTAATTGTAATCTATTGGCAAAAATAAAATTGCTGTTTTCCTCACTTTATTTGCTAATTATGTTAGTTATGAAATGGTGACCATTGAATTTGCTTCCTATATGCCTATTACTATTAGTATTACTGTTATCTTAAGATATAGAATTAATATATGCAGTGGGCTGAAGTCAGAACACATTGTTCTGATACAGTTGAGGAGGGGCAGCAGAAGGGGAGAGTCAGCAGAATTCACTACATTTTAAGAATCCTTTCAGACCTTAAAATTATTTTTGTTTTTCAGGAATGCTGATTTGGTATTGTTCACATGATGGGTAAAATTCTCTTGAGGCATCGTTTGACCTACCTTTCTTTTTTTAATGGCTCTTAATTCCAGTGATTTTTTTTTTCCAAAATATTTATTTGGAGAGAGAGAGAGAGAGAGAGAGAGAGAGAGCACGAACAGGGAGTGGCAGGGAGAGAGCGAGAGAGAGAATGCCAAGCAGGCTCCTCACTATCAGTGCAGAAGCCTGCTTGGGGCTCTGTCTCACAAATCGTGAGATCATGATCTTGAGCCGAAATCAAGAGTCAGATGCTTAACCGACTGAGCCACCCAGATGCCCTGATGTTTTTTTTTGTTGTTGTTGTTGTTGTTTTTAATTTCAGGTGGACAGTTGTTGTCCCTGTTGGTTAATTAGAGTGTGCTTTATGTTGGCCTTAATATGATGAAAGTACATTTATTTTTTAATGCTACTTAAAGTCAAAAGCAAAATAACTTTCTGATATTGTGTGACTTAGATGAGAAATTGTTCTATTTTGCACACAGAGGCTTTAGAATTAATGTAAATGTTGAATGATACAGAATGTTTTAAGAGCATATTTTTTAAACTACCTACAAAAACAGTGGGTAGTTGTGCCCATAGAGTAACTGACTTTCTGTCTCAGGCATGTCCCTAAATTAAGAATAGCTATTAACATAGTAGCCTTTTCCTAAAGGGTAGTAACGTTGATGCTACATTAAATATATAATACAAACAATAAAATATTTTTTCCTAATATTTTACAGATAAAAGTTAATAACATGCATCATGACTAGTTTATATTAGTAGCCATGTTGTTTTTGTACCAGTTGGTATGATGTGTAGGCTCAATATTTACATGACTTTTAGGTGGAACACATTCTTGTATACGTACTTGTGTAAGTTAAAAGAGCTAGTTTATTATCCTTCCTTTTTCATAGTGTATTTTAAAACATTTTAAACTAATTTTTCTGTGTGTTTTGGGAGCCTCTAAAAAATAGATGCCATTTGTAAACAAGTGGTAAAGATGAGTGTAGATTTTATTTATCCGAGATAAAATAGTTGGAAAAAAATCTTTGGAAAATTTAAGAGAGGAGTTAATCAGCAATATTCATTATTAAATTAATGAATTAATTCATTATTAAATTATTCAATATTCATTACTAAGATTTAATTTAGTAATATTTTCATGTTATAACTATAGTACCAGACTTGTTTTTTTCCATATAGGCAAACAGTAAATCTCTGTAAAATGCCATAGCAAAGTGCTAACACATGAAAACTCAAAAAAATGTTAATCCTTTTTGAATACATGTAGAATGATCAAATTATAGGAAACAGAACCCTTGAGACAATTTCATTACTTTGCCTCTAACCAGACAGTACAGAATTTAGCCACCTTCTTAGTCACTTATTCCAGATTTAACAAGACTTACTATCAAAAATCGTTATATTCAGTGCTGTGCTGATAAAGGTTTAACAGCTCTCCATCAGGGGTTGGAGGGAGGGCAGTGATATATAGTATTTTCATAACTCCCACAGTGGCTGATTTCAATCAATATGAAATCGCTGCATATGGAGTTGGGAAGAAGTATGCAGTGGTACACCATTTGTTCTTTTGTTACTTCTGCATTTGGTGTCATATCCAAGAAATCATTGCCAAATCTAATGTCATGAGGTTTTTGTCCTATGTTTTCTTTTAAGAGCTTTATTGTTTTAGGTCATATTTAGGTCCTTGATCCATTTTGAGTTAATTTCATGTTAGGTAGAGGTCCAACTTCATTCCTGTGCATGTGGATATCTAGTGTTCCCAATATATCCAGTCATTTGTTGAAAAGACTCCTTTCCCCCAGCGAATGTTGTTGGCACTATTGTCAAATATGTTGAGGTAGTTTCCTTCTAGTCCTGATACATTGAGTGTTTTTTATCATGAAAAGATAACTGAATTTTGTCAGAAACCTTTTTCGCATCAGTTGAGGTGATCATGTGTTTTTTTTTCCCCCTTTCATTCTGTTCATGTGGTATACTGATCAATTTTCATATGTTGAACTGTCCTTGCATTCCAGAAATAAATCCCATTTGGTCATAGTATATATATTCCACTTAATGGTGAATTTGGTTTGCCAATATTGATTGAGGATTTTTGAATCCTTGTTCATAATGGATGTTGGTCTATAATTTTCTTGTAGTGACTGTCTGGCTTTGATATTGGGGTAATGCTGTCTTCATACGATGAGCTAGAATTTTTTTGAAAAGTTTGAGAAGTATTGGTATTTGTTCTTTAAAATTTTTTGTATAATTCACCAGAGAAGCCATCAGGTCTAGGGTTTTTCTTTGTTGAGAGATTTTTGATTACTGATTCAGTCTTTTTACTACTTACTGGTCTGTTGAGATTTTCTACTATTTGTTTCTGACTTATTCCTGATCTATTTTATGTTTCTAGTAATTTATCCATTTAATCTAGGTTTTCCACTTTGTTGGTGTACAATTGTTCATACTCACTGATAATCCTTTTTATTACTATAGCACTGGTAGTAATGTCTCTACTTTCATTTCTGATATTTGTAACTTGCATCTTTTCTCTTTTTTTTCTTACCGTACCTAAAAATTTGTTACATTTTTAAATCTTTTTGGAAAACCAACTTTTGGTTTCATTGATTTTTCTGGGTTTTTTTTCTTCATTTTTCTATTTTGTTTATATCTGTTCTGATCTTTATTATTTTTTTTTCCTTCTGCTAGGTTTGGGTTTAGTTTGTTATTCTTTTCTAGTTCGTTAAGTTGTACAGTTATGTTGTTGATTTGAAGTCTTTCTTCTGTTTCAGTATGTTTATAGCTATGCATTTCCTCCTTAGCCCTGCTTTTACTGCATCCCATAAGTTTTATGTTTTTTAAATTAAAATGCCTTTTATTTATTTTTATTTTTTTAAGTGTATTTATTTTTTTGAAAGACAAAGCGAGAAACGTAGAGAGAGGGAGATAGAGAATCCCGAGCATGCTCCACGTGGTCAGCCTGGAGCCCAAAATAGGGCTCAAACTCACAAACCATGAGATCTTGACCTGAGCTGAAATCAAGAGTTAGATGCTTAACTGACTGAGGTACCCAGGCACCCCCCCCAACCATAAGTTTTGATATGCTGTGCTGTTTTTCTTTTCATTCTGTAAGTATTTTGAAATTTCCTTTGATTTCTTCTTTGATCAATTGGTTGCTTAAAAGTGAGTTTTTAATTTCCAGAGTTTTGTGGATTTTTTTTCTAGTTTTCCTTTTGTTACTGATTTCTAACTTCATTTCTTTGTGGCCAGGGAAGATACTTTGTATGATATCTATATTTAAAAAAAATTTTTTAATGTTTATTTATTTTTGATAGAGCATGAGCGGGGGAGGGGCAGAGAGAGAGGGAGACACAGAATCCGAAGCAGGTTCCAGGTTCTGAGCTGTCAGCACAGAGCCCGACATGGGGCTTAAACTCAGACTGTGAGATCATGACCTGAGCTGAAGTCGGACGCTCAACCGACTGAGCCACCCAGGCGCCGCTGATATCTATATTTTTTAATATATTGACATTTAATTTGTGGCCTAGCATATGGTCTGCCCTGAAAAATGTTCCATGTGTATGTCAGAAGACTGTATATTCTATTGTTGGGTAGAGTTTCATATATGTCTTTTAGGTCTAGTTGGTTTATTATGTTAAGTCTTCTATTTCCTTACTTTCTGTCTAGTTGTTCTATTTATTAAGAGTAAATTGTTGAAATCTCCTAACTATTGTTGTGGAGTTGTCTATTTCTTCCTTCAGTTCTGTCCATTTTTGCTTCATATATTTTATTGTCTGTCATAATGTGCATATATGTTTACTGTTACATCTTCTTGCTCTCTAGAACCTTTTATTAATATATAATGTCCTCTTTCGTCTCTTATAACCTTTTTGATTTAAAGTCTTTTGTCTGATATTGGTATAGCTACCCCTGCTCTCTTTTGCTTATTATTTTCATGGGATGTCTTTTTCCATCCTTTGACTTTGAATCAATTTGTATCTTTGAAGTTTTAAAAAAAAATTTGATTTTATAGTTTATCTATTTTTGAGAAAGAGAGAGGGGGAGCACGTGTGGGGAAGGGGCAAAGAAAAAGGGAGAGGGAGGGAGAGAGAGAATCCCAACCAGGCTCCGCACTGCCATCACAGAGCCTGATGTGAGGTTCGAACCGACAAATCATGAGATCATGACCTGAACAGAAATCTAGGGCCAGACACTTAACCAGGTGAGCCACTCAGGCACCCTAACCTATTTGTGTCTTTGGATTTAAGGTAAATGTCTTAGAGAAATCACCTAGTTGAGGGCGCCTTGGCTGGCTCAGTCAGTAGAGCATGCGTGTAACTCTTTATCTTGGTTGGCATCGTGAGTTTAAGGCCCACGTTGGGCCTAGAAATTATTTAAAAAAACAATAAAAAAAAGCACATAGTTAGATTATGTGCTTTTTTTCCTACTCTGCCAATCTCTGTCATTGTAATTGGAGAGTTAAATATATTTACATTTAAAGTGATTGATTAGGGGAACCCCAGTGGCTCAGCTCCGTTGGTTGAGAGTTAGGCTTTGACTCAGGTCATGATCTCACAGTTTGTTAATTCAGGCTCCTCATAGGACTTGGCTGCTGCTCACACAAGCCTGCTTCCAATCCTCTGTCCCTCTCTGCCCTTCCCCTGCTTTCACTCTCTCTCTCTCTCTCTCTCAAAAATAAATAAACCAATAATAATAATAATAATAATAAAATGATTGGTCATAAGGAGGGACTTCTGTCACTGTGCTGTTTTTATGTGTCTTACAGCATTTTATCTCTCATTTCTTGCATTTCTGTCTTTGTTTATGTTTGCATTGATTGTTGTGAAATGTTTAAATTACTTTCATGTATATTCTATAGCTATTACTTTGTGGTTACCATGGAGATTACATTTCGTATCTTCAAGTTTTAACACTCTAACCTGAATTTATACCAGCTTAAATTTAATAACATACAAAAATACTCTGCTCCTTTACAGCTTTGTCCTCACCCCTTTCGGTTGTTGATGTCACAGAATTATATCTATATAAATTGAATGCCCAGAAGTATAAACTCATGCTTTTATTCATGATAAAATACTTTTATTTTTTTCTACCATATTAATGTATTACATTTTATATTGTTCCACTACCCCTGTGTTTCTTTTAATTATTATTTTTTTATTTTTTTATTTACATTCAAGTTAGCATATAGTGCAACAATGGTTTTGGGAGTAGATTCCTTAATGCCCCTTACCCCTTTAGCCCATCCCTCCTCCCACAACCCCTCCAGCAACCCTCTGTTTGTTCTCTATATTTATGAGTCTCTTATGTTTTGTCCCCCTCCCTGTTTTTGTTTTATTTTTGCTTCCCTTATGTTCATCTGTTTTGTATCTTAAATTTCTCATATGAGTGAAGTCATAAGATAGTTGTCTTTCTCTGACTAATTTCGTTTAGCATAATACCCTCTAGTTCCATCCATGTAGTTGCAAATGGCAAGATTTCGTTCTGATTGCTGAGTAATACTCCGTTGTATATATATACTGCATCTTCTTTATCCATTCCTCCATCTGTGGACATTTGGGTTCTTTCCATACTTTGGCTATTGTCGATAGTGCTGCTATAAATATTGGGGTGCATGTGCCCCTTTGAAACAGCATACCTGTATCCCTTGGATAAATACCTAGTAGTGCAGTTGCTGGGTCATAGGGTAGTTCTATTTTTAATTTTTTGAGGAACCTCCGTACCGTTTTCCAGAGTGGCTGCACCAGCTTGCATTCCCACCAGCAATGCAAAAGAGATCCTCTTTCTCCACATCCTCACCAACATCTTTTGTTGCCTGAGCTGTTAACGTTAGCAATTCTGACAGGTGTGAGGTGGTATCTCATTGTGGTTTTGGTTTATGTTTCCCTGATGATGAATGATGTTGAGCATCTTTTCATGTGTCTGTTTGCCATCTGGATGTCTTCTTTGGAGACGTGTTTAGTCCTGTCTTTTGCCCATTTCTTCACTGGATTATTTGTTTTTTGGGTGTTGAGTTTGATAGGTTCTTTACAGATTTTGGCACCCAAACAGACACTCATATCAGTGGAACAGAATAGAGAACCCAGAAATGGACCCACAAATGTATGGCCACCTAATCTTTGACAAAGCAGGAAAGAATATCCCATGGAATAGAGACGGTCTCTTCAGCAAGTGGTGCTGGGAGAACTGGACAGCGACATGCAGAAGAATGAACCTGGACCACTTTCTTAGCCCATACACAAAAATAAACTCAAAATGGATGAAAGACCTCAATGTAAGACAGGAAGCCATCAGAATCCTAGAGGAGAAAGCAGGCAAAAACCTCTTTGATCCCAGCCACAGCAATTTCTTACTCAACACATCTCCGGAGGCAAGGGAAACAAAAGCAAAAATGAACTATTGGTACCTCATCAAAATAAAACACTTTTTTTCTTTTAAGAGATAGAGTGTGAGCAAGGGAGTGTGAGAGGGAGAGAGAGAGAATAGAATTTTAAGCAGGCTCCACTCCAGCATGGAGCCCGACCTGGGGCTTAATCCCATGACCCTGGGATCATGATCTGAGCCAAAATCAAGAGTTGGACGTTCACCTATGACTGAGCCACCTAGATGTTCCTAATGCCTCTTTTAAATGCATTAGTCTCTTATATTTTGTAGAAAACAATATTTGGGGTTACAAACCAAGGTTACAATAATACCTAGCTTTTTCCTAATTGCTTTTTTCTTTAAATGTGTTAGTCTCTTAAATCTTACAGAAAAGAAAAACTGCAGTTAAAAACCAGTGTTACAATTTTACTGCTTTTATAAATGCTCCTGCACTTAACTCACTGAGATCTTTATTTCTCCATACAGCTTCAAGTTACTGTCTAGTGTTATTTCATTTCACTATGTAGGACGTCCTTGAACTTTTTTTGCAGGGCAAATCCAGTAGTAACCCATTCTCTCAGCTTTTGTTTATTTGTGAATGTCTTAATTTTTATCTTTCGAAGGACAGTTTTGCCAGATAAAGTATTCTTTTTTGACCCTCTTTTCTTACAGTACTTTGATCATATCTGCCCACTATCTTCTGACCCTCAAAGTTTCTGAAGAGAAATCTGCTGCTGTTTTTATTTAGGATCATTTGAAAGTGACTGTCCGCATCTCTCTTGCTACTTTCAAGATTCTCTCTGTGTCTCTGTGTGGCTCTGTTTTGAATTCATCTTATTTGGAGTTTGTTGAGCTTGTCAGATGCTTATATTGATGTCTTTCATTGTACCTATGAAGTTTTAAAACTGTTGTTTCTTCAGATATTCTCTCTGCCCCTTTCCCTTTCTTGTTTCTACAGGTCCTATGATGTGTAGGTCGGTCCTCTTGATGGTGTCCTCTGGGTCCCTTAAGCTGTTTGCATTTCTTTAATGTTTTTTCTTTCTGTTCTTCAGATTCAGTAATTTCTATTGTCCGGTTTTCAAGTTCGCAGATACTTTTTCCACCTGCTCAAATCTGCTTTTAAATCTCTGTAGTGAATTTTTTATTTCAGCCCCAGAATTTCTTCTTAGTTTCTTTTTAGGTTTCTCTCTCTTTATTGATACTTTCATTTTTGTTTGTACACTGTTTTCTTAACTTTCTCCATATCTTCATTTAGTTCTTCAATCATCCTTAAGAGAGGTTTGTTGTTTTTTTTTTTTTTAGTTTTTGTCTAATAGATCTGCCATCAGGCCTTTTTTAGGGACAGTGTCTGTTGATTTTCTTTTTTCCTTTCATTGAGAAAAGGAAAAAAAATTAATTTACTATTTTCTTGTGAGCCTTGAGTTTTTTTGTTAAACACTGAGTATTTGAATCTATTAATGTGGTAACTCTGGAAATTAGATTGTCCCCATTCCCCAAGAATTGCTGCTCCTGCCGCTGCTGCTGCTGCTGCTGCTGCTGCTGTTGTTGTTGTATTGTTGTGGGTTGTCTCTATGCTGGGAATCTGCCTAAAGTGTAAACTTAGGTCTTTGTGTATCTTTTCTGAGTATTTCTCTGGGTATGCATAGTCACTTTCTAATTTTCCCCATGAATACAATTGTTCTTGAATGTCCTAGTCTTTAGTATCTGGTACCCCAAATGGGAAAAAGTAAAAAATGATGAATAAAAAAGGATGCTGATCCTTTAAATAACCTGGACATGACTTTATTCTGTTGAGGAAGAACTTGGAACAGTAAGAGAAGGTATAACAACTATGGGTGTTTCCTCTTTGTCTACACCTCTCTAATCAGCCAGCCATCGGTAATCAGAGCATGGATTTCTGGTATTTGGGGGACAGGATTCTTTTTATGCAACCTGGCTCCTGAAATTTGTATGCAAGCCGCTCCAGGAACATGTGCACAATTCCTGCCACGGGGTATGGGTAGCGGCTACTGTACTCATAGCAGAGATTGATCCGAATTGAGCACAGTTTACTGGCCATGGCTTCCCTTGGGAGTTACAAGCCTTCACCTTCAACAGACTTCAGAGTTCAACATAGTTATATCAGACAGATTTCTGCCAGTGTAATTATTGTCTAGGTAGGAAGAAAGATTCCTTCTTACTTTGCCATCTTCCCAGAATCCCCTTTAATCCCATTTCTTTTCTGTATCGAGTGATTCTATGAAGTAGATTAAGTAGCAAGACCTCTGTTTTAATAAAGGGGAGAAATGAATTTACTAAAATACAGCAAAGGCTTGCAGGTTTCATTTTATTTACTTTTTTTTATTTCTTATTCTTACCTTGTTTTTTAATTAAGAGCTACATGAGAGGATTTGATAAATGTGTAGTAATCTTTGGCATTTACCTTTTGGCAGGTGGTTTTGGAATGTATGCTTAAAAAAGACCTCATTTACAATAAGGTCACCCCAACATTTCACCACTGGAAGATTGATGATAAGAAATTTGGCCTTACCTTTCAAAGTCCTGCTGATGCTAGGGCTTTTGATAGAGGCATTCGAAGAGCTATAGAGGATATTTCTCAAGGTAGGTTTTCTCGACTATTTCCTTATTTTGTTTATCACATATAATAGAGTGACTTGAAGCAAGTCCGCTTTTGTGATAGGTGATTGATTAACTTTGAAAGCTCACTGTAGGCAAAGATAGAATAATGGGTTTTTAAATGTTTTATATTTGTCACATTGTAATATATATACCAATTACATGCATTGTCTTGAAGCCATCAGTAGCAGCCATCATATAATTCAGATGTTTTTAAGTAAGAGCATAAAGAAGAGGAGAACAGTTAGAACATTTAGAATCCTTGTGTGTTGTTACATCAGTCATATCCTTGTTTGGGTTATAAAAAAGCAAAAATTTCTAATAATCAATTATGGTTAACCTTTGAACAACATGGTTTCAATGGTGGTGGCCCACTATATGTGGATTTTTTTACAATACAGTACCATAAATGTATTTCCTCTTCCTTATGATTTGCTTGGTAACATTTTCTGTCCTCTATTTTATTTTATTCTAAGAATACAGTGTATAATACATATAACATACAGAGTATGTGTGATCAACTATTTATGTTATTGGTAATGCCTCCGGTCAACAATAGACTATTAGTAGTTAAATGTTGGGGGAGTCAAAAGTTACATGTAGATTTTCAACTACATTGTGGGGGGTGAACTGGGGTTGGTGTCCCTCACCCCTGCAGTGTTCAAGGACAGTGTTCGATTGTATTTGGTTATTAGAAATTTTCTCTTTTTTATATGTAGACTCTATTTTTTTTCTGTGGCAAAAACCCCTTCTTAAAACTGTTCTTAACTCTTTATCTGGTTTCATAATTGAGAATTGGTAGAGACCACAGCTCCATCTATCCCTTTGCATATTTTGCCAGTTTGTTAAGATGATTAACTCTAAGGCTTGCAGGTTTTATTTTATTTTTTTTTTAAGTTTACTTATTTCTTTTGAGAGGCAGACAGAGAGAGAGAGAGAGAGAGAGCATGAGTGGGAGAGGGGAAGAGAGAGAAAATCTCAGGCAGGCTCCACGCTGTCAGTGCAGAGCCCAGCGTGTGGCTTGACCTCATAAACCATGAGATTGTGACCTGAGCCGAAATCAAAGAGTTGGTTGCTTAACCACCTGAGCCACCCAGACACCCCTAAAGCTTGCAGGTTTTAAAGGGAAGAAGAATGTATTTACATGTAAGACTGGCCTCTGCTTAATTAAGCAAAAATAAATCACTTTAAAGCCCATTTCTTCCCTTTAACGAAATTATAATTAAGATAATTATATGATTATAATTATAATATAAATTATAATTATAATTGATTTGTTTTTCTAATTAAGAAGGAAAATTGTCTCTACAAATAGAAATTACTTTCTATATAATATAACTGAATCAAAATATATTAGCATTGTGATTTGTATATTTTGAAGATGACATTTTGGTAGAAAAATTCAGAAGAAATGAATGAATTATGAGACTGACCATAGGCAAGAGCATGGAAATGCTTAGTACAAGTCTGTACTGATAGCGTATGAAGTTGTAAATAAATCATTCATTCAGCTATTTTAAAAGATTAGAGATTGGTCCAGTCAGTGATTTCCAGTTCAGAAAAACTTCCACAGAATAGTAGCAGTCATTTTATCTTTATTACAAGAATCTAAAATTCATTCTAGATCAGTATTTTGGGGTCCTTGGATGGCTCAGTCAGTTAAGCGTCCGACTCTGGCTCAGGTCATGATGTCGTGGTTCACAAGTTCAAGCCCCACGTCGGGTTTTGTGCTGACAGCTCAGAACCTGGAGTCTGCTTCGCGGATTCTGTGTCTTCCTTCTCTCTCTGCCCATCTCCCACTGGTACCCTCCCCTCTCTCTCTCTCTCTCTCTCTCTCTCTCTCTCTCTCTCTCTCTCTCTCTCAAATAATTAAAACATTAAAAAAATTAGATCAGTATTCTCAGTATTGGCTGCACATTTGAATCATCTGGGACACTTTGAAAAATAGAATAACTGGTCCCCACTCGAGACCACTTGAATCATTCTGTCTAGAGAGGGGAGGCGAGGCATTTTTTTAATGTTCCTATCCATTTCAAATGTGATGAGGAATTGTGAAATTATTATATTATGAATTGAGAGGGGGGAAAAAGATTCCAAGATTCTCTAGCAGTGGTTGTGGTTCTGAAACCACTGCAAGAAACTTCGAAATAAAAATACTTGATACCCTATGCCTCATCCCCCAGATTCTGACATTATTGGTTTGGAAATATATTGTACCACCAGTATATTTTGTAAATTTTTTCCAATCGATTCTGATATTTAGTGTTCAAGAACCAGTACGTTAAAAAGATAACTGATTATCCATGGCTGCTGGAATTTATGATTTACTTTTTTATAACTAAGCTTTTTGTTTTAATTCCAGTATAGTTAACATACAACGTTATATTATTTTCAGGTGTACAATATAGTGACTCAACAATTCTGTACTTTACTCAGTGCTCATCATAAGTGTACTCTTTAATCCCCATCACCTATTTGGCTCATTCCCCCATCCAACTCCCCTGTGTTAGCCATCAGTTTGTTCTTTATAGTTAAGGGTCTGATTCTTGGTTTCTCTCCCTCTTTTTCTTTTTCTTTTAATTTTTTTTAATGTTTATTTTCGAGAGAGAGAGAGAGAGAGCGAGCAAGCATGAGTTGGGGAGGGGCAGAGAGAGAGGGAGACACAGAATCTGAAGCAGGCTCCAGGCTCCAAGCATCAGCATAGAGTCTGATGCAGGGCTCAACTCCATGAACCGTGAGATCATGACCTGAGCAGGAGTCAGATGCTTAACAGACTAAGCCACCCAAGCGCTCCTGTCTCTCTCTTTTCTTTCCTTTGCTCATTTGTTTTGTTTCTTAAATTTGACATATGAGTGAAATCATACGGTATTTGTCATTCTGTGACTGACTGATTTTGCTTAGCATTATATACTCTCTGGCTCCATCCATGTTGTTGCAAATGGCAAGATTTCGTTCTTTGTGGCTGAATAATATTCCATTGTGTATATGTACCACCTCTTCTTTATCCATTCATCTATTGGCGGACAGACATGTGGGATGCTTACATAATTTGGCCATTGTAAATAATGCTGCAGTAAACACAGGGCTGCATGTGTCCCTTCGAATTACGGTTTTTGTACATTTTGTATAAATACCTCGTAGTGTGATTATTAGATCATAAAGTAGTTCTATTTTTAATGTTTTTGAGAACTTCCATGCTGTTTTCCACAGTGACTGTACCAGTTTGCATTCCCTAAATTATTGTTACTTTTGGGCCTGTACTCATGTCTCCATAAAAGCATATTTCTTTCCCTAGGATCAAATAAATTGGGTTTCATGTTTTAAAAGACAGTTTAAAAATGTGGAGGAGCTTACAAACTTCTAGCCAAGTGGAATAGACTACAGTACTCAGTCTGTCTCATTATTTTTGAACATTTTTAAAGGTATACTGAGGGTTAGCATTATTGCCAGCCACTGTATAGACTTTCAGCAATCTCATTAAATTTTTCTTACTTAGCCTTCCATGACAATAGGAATAAACTATGCAATCCTTTCCAAAGGACAGATTTCTCCTCATCTCCATGCTAACTGTGTCTCACAAGGTAGCATAAACTCGGAATACTTTGTTAAGATGTCATTCTTTATTAATTTATTAAAACTAAAGGCACTCTTTGAACACCGTGAAAATTTACACAGAGACACTGGTTTACAAAGATCAATAGCAACAATTGGCCATTGGCTGTCTATAGTGGTTTATGGCTTATTTGTTTTCTTTCTTAATGAAAGCAGCTAAAATCCTCATTTTGGATACTAATTACTGTTTTCTGGTTAAGAGTATTTAGAAAATTGAATCAAACATATGTGGGTATCATCTAAACACTAGAGGAGTGTATTCCATATATACTGCCTATCATTTTGAGCACTTAAGAAAAATCAGGTGTAGGACTTGCTACAGATAGTACGCTTTCACAGAAAATAGCACTTTAGTAAATAACTGGAAATAATACCTGTAGAAGAGGTAAACAATCCCTCATTCTCTGTTCTACTAACAAAGGGGCCGGTATCAGTGGCCAACATCTGACTTGTTGCCAGGCAGCCCAGAGTCGTCTCTGATCAGTTCTACACTATTATAATGATTTAATTAATTAGTCAATAATACTAAATCCTAAGACAAAAACTCTTTGCTTAATTAACTTCTCCCTGTTTTCTTAGGATGCCCAACATTTAAAAATGAAGCTGAAGGAGTAGAAGATGACTTACAAGTAAGTAGTTTGCCTTGAGAAGAATTTTTTTTAATGTTTTTCTTTATTTATTTTGAGAGAGAGTGAGAGCATCTGCACACTGAGTGGGGGAGGGGCCGAGAGAGAGACAGAAGAGAGAATCCCAAGAAAGCTCTACACTGTCCGTGTGGAGCACAGCGTGGGGCTTGAACCCACGAACCGTGAGATTATGACCTGGGCCGAAATCGTAAGTTGGACACTCAACTGACTGAGCCACCTAGGCGCCCCAAAAGGAATTTCTGAACATAAAGGATATGGAGGAGGTCACTAACTTTAATAAATGGACAACTTATATTAATTTCTAAGAACATTTCTAAGACACTGTTTTGTCACCAAGTACAGAGAAACAGAAACAATATGATGTCTGGGAGTGTGTGTGTGTGTATGTATGCATGTATTATAGAGAGAAAGTTTGTTTTTATTCACTTTCCTTTGGTTGATTTGTTGGTGGTGGTGGCTGGTTTTTTTGGTTTGTCTTTAAAGGAATTGGCTCAGTGATTGTGGGGACTGGCAAGTCATAAATGCACAGACAGGCATGCATGGCAATTCTTACACACTTTGACGTTTCAATTTTGAGTTGGAAGGCATTCTCATGTCAGACTTCCTTCATCTTTGCAGTGACCAATCTCAGTCTTTAAGTCTTTTTGTAATGAGACCTGTCTGCTTTATGGAGGATAATTTCCTTTACTCAGAATATACTGATTTAAATGTTAGTCACATCTGAAAATACCTTCACAACATTTAGACTGGTTTGACCAACAGCTTGGCACTGTAGCTTCGCCAAGTTGACAGATAAAATTAACCATCACATATAGGCAAGGTACTTACATAAAGAATTCACAGAAAAGGAGTTACAAATTGTTAATGAGCATATATGAACAGTGGTAATCAGCAGGTAGAAATTGACACTCTCCCATACTGTGTCTGTTGGTGAGATTGACCACATTGATGCCTTGCTGGAGAAAATGTAGATTGGTTGATCCTTTGTAGAAGGCGGTTTGGTAATATGTATTAAAAAGCCTTAAAAACAGAAACATGAATGCCTGTTGATCTAGTGAACCAATTTCCAGTGATTTATACTAAGGAATAGAGATACACAAAGATTTTTTTATACACAGATCTTGGGGTATATTTAAAATATTAATAAAAAATAAGCTATTTAAATAGGAGAATCTGAATTAATAAAAAGTATATCTTTGTCATGCAACCATTAAATATTATTTATTAAGTTGCTTTCAATATATTGATTAATAAAAATATAAAAATTATATGGTTATCACTACTCACTAAAATGTTAAATGTTTTGTTACTTTTGGATTGTGGGATTCTGAGCTATATGGCTTCCTTTTTAGTACTTTTCCATATTTTTCAAGTTTGATACAATAGATATTAATACTTCACAACAACGTTAGAACAGTAAACCCAAATTTGTATGTATACCTTGTATTAATAATCATTCATATTACTGTAAAAATAGTTGTGACCTAAAGACATTGCAAAATGTTTTATGTGCATTTATAGTAAGAAAATAAAAATTTTTATTTTGGAAATTTTGAGAAATATAGCAAAATTTAGAGGAAAAAACATAAATATGCTGCCATCCACATTAGCTACCATCCACATTAACTACCATACATTTGTCATATAGACTGGGATTTTTTCCACACACATAAATGTATATTCACATGTGTTAATTGTGATATCATTATACTATAGTCTTTTTTTGTCACTTAAATATTTGATAATATTTTCTGTGTCCTTAAGTACTTTTACAAGTTTATAATTTTTAATGTTTTTATTTTTATGTAATTTGTTTTTGGTAGATGTATCATAATTACCGATCCCCCTGTTGTCATTTTAGAGTTCTTTTGTGTGTTTAAATATATGAATCTGTTTATTTTATTGATGGTTATTTATTATTTTAAAAACACAGTGAGTTGCAGTTAATTAGATATAAGAAATAAGTAATAAGATGAAAATAATAGTTTTTACTTAAGTGTTTTAACAAAGTTCCATTTTGTTCTGGTATCAATCAAAATATGGGGCTGGAAATAGAGAAACATTTTCTGGATTGCCTCCTATGATGAAAGTAAATTTGGTTAAAATTCAATTTCAAAAAAGTAGATTTTCACATACCAACACTGTCCATTACATAATGGCTGTTATTGTAGTATTCTTTTTTTTTTTTTTAAGTTTATTTGTTTATTTTGAGAGAGAGGGGGAGAGAGAGAGAATCCCAACTAGGCTCCACACTGTTAGCACAGAGCCTGATGTGGCGCTTGATCTCACAAACTGTGAGATCATGACCTGAGCTGAAACCAAGAGTCAGACGGTTAACTGAGCCACCCAGGTACCCGTTAATATTCTTCTGATTTGGTTTCACTTCATTTCTGTATATAGCTTTATGTAAAGGAAAAACTGCTACAGGACATAATTGTTTGCACTACTTTGTGCATATAACAGTCAGTGTGTTTGGTAAAAACTATTGTTTTCATACTCTCATTTGCTATTAGTACTATAAATGTCAGGGCTTTGGTATGGAGTAAAAAATGGGGAAGATACGAATGAGAAATAATAAATTTATCATTGAAGCAGACAAAATAGTAAAAAGTTAGAAATAGGAGGAGGCTTGGGGCGCCTGGATGTCTCAGTTGGTTAAGCGTCCGACTTCGGCTCAGGTCATGATTTCAGTTTGTGAGTTTGAGTCCCGCGTCGGGGTCTGTGCTGACAACTCAGAGCCTGGAGCCTGCTTCAGATTCTGTGTCTCCTCTGTCTGCCCCTCCTCTGCATACTCTGTCTCTCTCTCAGAAATAAATAAATATTTTAAAAAATGTTTAAAAAAAGGAATAGGAGGAGGCTGGTAAAGAAAATTACTATATAACAAAAAGCAGCAAGAGTAGTTCTTCTGTTAGCTCCTTGGGATCTCTACTTTGTAGTCACATATCTCCAGTGCTCTCAATCCAACATGTTACATACACACCCTAAAAGAGTTATTTATGTTTTAACTTTGTTAGACACACTTGCTTGATTTTTATTTTCATAATAAAATAGAAAATACGCAATGTCACTGGAGACTGTAGTAATAGGCTTCCACTTAAGTGTAATTTTACTAGGAGCAATTTTTGTATCGTTTTAATTTTTTTCTTTTAATTTTCTTTAAAGTTTATTTACTTATTTTTTTTTTTTTCAACGTTTTTTATTTATTTTTGGGACAGAGAGAGACAGAGCATGAACGGGGGAGGGGCAGAGAGAGAGGGAGACACAGAATCGGAAACAGGCTCCAGGCTCCGAGCCATCAGCCCAGAGCCTGACGCGGGGCTCGAACTCAGCCCAGAGCCCGACGCGGGGCTCGAACTCAGGGACCGCGAGATCGTGACCTGGCTGAAGTCGGACGCTCAACCGACTGCGCCACCCAGGCGCCCCTATTTACTTATTTTGAGAGAGAGAGAGAGTGCAGGAGGGTCGGAGAGAGGGGGAGACAGAATCCCAAGCAGTCTCTCCACTGTCAGCCCAGAGCCCAATGTAGGGCTGGAACCCACAAACCCTGCGATTATGACCTGAGCTGAAACCAAGAGCCAGACACTCAACTGACTGAGCCACCCAGGTGCCCCTCAAGTTTTAATTCTTGATTTTACTTACTATGGTATTTTAAAAACAGATTCTTAAATTCTTTTCCCTTTGATGGAATCTAATTCTCCTCCCCCCAGAGTGTCCTTTATACTTAGTTGTTTGTTAACAAAGGAACTATGGTAGGGGTGCCTGGGGGGCTCAGTCAGTTAAGACTTCAGCTCAGGTCATGATCTCATGGTTCGTGGGTTCGAGCCCTGCATTGGTCTCTGTGCTGACAGCTCAAAGCCTGGAACCTGCTTCAGATTCTGTGTCTCCTTCTCTCTCTGCCCCTCTCGTGCTCACCCTCTCTCTGTCTCTCAAAAATAAATAAACATTAAAAAAAAATTAAAAAAAAAAAACTATGGTAGAAATCACATAAGGCGTGACTTCCAAGGCAGCTTCTTTCCGGTTTTCTTGGTTTATCTGTACTAAAAAATGACAATTGTCATGTCATGAGGACACTCAGCAACTCAGTGGAGATGCCCATGTGGTGAGGAACTGAAGTCTTGTGATAGTAACGATATTAGTGAGCCATCTAGGAAGCAGGTCATTTACCGCCTAGACAAGCCTTTAGAAGACGATCACTTGACTGTAACTTCATTGGAGACTGTGAGCTAGAACCTGTTAACAATTAAACTGTTTCTGAATTCCTGACTTACAGAAACTATAAAATTAATGTTAAGTGTTAATTGAAGCCTTGAACTTTGGGAATAATTTTTAACTAATACAGATTTAGGTACCCCCAAATGGGGTGCTGCCATAGCAAATACTTTAAAATGTGGGATAGACTGAACTTGGTCAGTAGATGGAAGCTTAATGTCAGGTGTTTGAAGAGACTGCCAGTGAAGGCTTAAATGAAAATAAAATCATATTAGAAACTGGAAGAAAGGGTATCTTTGTTATACAGTGGCAGACAGTTTAGCAACACTGTCACCTTCAGTAATGTGGGTCCTTTAGAAAATGTATCTAATGAGCTAGGTGACACAGCTAAGGAGATTTTTAAGCAAAAGTTTAAAACTGTTGCTTGGTTTCTTCTTTCTGCTTATGGTAAAACAGGAGAGAAGAGAAGAAAGGGCTCCTAAACAATATGGAGCCAGGACCCGATGGTTTGAAATTCTCATCCTCTCAGTATGTCCCACTGTGCTGAGATTAGGAAATGGCATCCAGGCAAAGGTCAAATCCAGGGCACTCTCAGAATACCTTTGTCTAAAGATGATGAAGCTAAGTGTGTGACATACAGTCCTCTGTTAAGATCTCAGACATATCTAAGGTATGCCTCCAAGAACTTTTCAATCAAAGTCATAGGGCTAATTAAACAGATTAAGGATGTCCCTTAGTAGGAATTTATAGTAGAGAAGAGTTTATCTCAGATTTGTGACTGCTCTTTTTTGTCAAATGTGTGAACCCCAATAAGAATCCCAAGAGACCCACAGTATTTTCCCTTTTTTTTTAAATGTTTATTTATTTTTGAGAGAGAGGGCAAATGAAGGAGGGACAGAGAGAGAGAGAGAGAGAGAGAGGGAGACAGAGAATTTGCAGCAGGCTCCACACTGTCAGCGCAGAGCCCTATGTAGGGCTCGAACTCACGAACTGTGAGATCATGACCTGAGCCCGAAGTTGGACACTTAATCTACTGAGCCACCTAGACATCCCCTACAGTGTTTTGTTGTGTTCTGTTTTCTTTTTTCTTTTCTTTTCTTTTCTTTTCTTTTCTTTTCTTTTCTTTTCTTTTCTTTTCTTTTCTTTTCTTTTCTTTTCTCTCCTCTCCTCTCCTCTCCTCTCCTCTCCTCTCCTCTCCTCTCCTCTCCTCTCTTCTCTTTTCTTAAAGGTTTTATTTATTTTTTGAGGGAGCGTGAGTGTGGGAGAAGTAGAGGGCCAGGGGGACAGACCACCCGAAGCAGGCTCTGTGCTGACAGCAGAGAGCGCAATTCAGGGCTGGAACTCAGGAACTGTGAGATCATGACCCAAGCCGAAGTCAGACACTCCCCCCAACTTAGCCACCCAAGAGCCCCCTCTCACAGTGTTTTCAAAGGAGTTAATTTGGCAGAAGTATCACCAACTTGGATTGAAGAGTAGCTCTTTAGATCCAAAGATTCTACTGGTAGGAAGCAGGTGAAAACAACTATACACATGTGTGTGAATATGGGCTACTTTTCATAAAATGGAAGGGTAACTCAGAAGAGACCCCAAATCTCCAAGGCCAGAGCCAAGAACTATGGAGAATTATTTCTAGATCCTAAATTCTTTTCAAGCAACTTGGAAGATGTTTCTACTTTGATTTCAGAATTACTTTGGATCAGTTGACTCCATTGTTGTTCCCATATTTTTAAATTTTGTACAAGATGGTGTTACAGCAGTTTTCCTCTGCCTGTCCTACCATTGTATTTTGTGTATGTGTGGGGCAGATAATTTGTCTTTTTAGTTCACAGGTCTTCACACTGGGAGAAATTGTACTCAAAGGATTGTGCTTAAGGAACTGTCCCCAAGAAGTTTCATCTGTACATGGATCTATTTAGATCACAACATCCTGGATGTGAAGTTGTTGCTCTAAAGGGATGAGACTTTTGGGGGAGTCTTGGGAGGGGGTGAGTGTATTTTGCATATGCGGAAAAATGTTAATTATTTGTCCAAAGAGTGGTGAACAGTAGTGATCATAAAATATATCCACAAATTATTTCATAGTCCTCTCTTCCACTCGAGTCTAATTGCCCTCTCTTGAGTGTCACTGTATGTAGTGACTTCTAACAAATAGTATGTGAAGGAAGTGAGGTTAGGTCGTGAGATTTGTGACTTCCATCTTGCTCTTTCTCTTGATCACTGAGTCTGGGAGAAGCTTGGTAATGTGCAAAGACACTTAAGCAGTTCTGAAAAGAGATGAGACCTTGTTTCAGCAGCCAGCACGGAAATGGGTCAATCTTGGAAGAAAGTTTTCTAGCCCTAAACAAGCCTTCAGATAACTGTAGCCGTGGCTATTACCTTTACTGCAACCTAATGAAGGACTGTGAGCCACAACCACTCAGCTAAAGTGCTTCAAAATTTCTCACTCACAGAAACTGAGATAATAAATGCTGGTCTTTAAAGCCGCTGCTTTGTGGTCATTGTGCAGGAATAGCTAACCAAATACACAAGCAGAACAAGAGCTAACATTTGTACTCCTGTTCCTTTAATCCTAATCGTCACCCCATTCTCAGTTTTTTAGATGGTGTCTAGGTTAGGCTAAATTCCATCTTTCATTAATAGAAGAATGTGTTGTAATCTTAGTTTTATATAACCCTTTTATAACTAAGAGTATGTTCAGGTAGGAAAAAAGTCCTCTTTATTACTTTAAAAAATTCTGACCTGATTATGTAGTACATTAACCTTAATTATATCAATAAAGGGATGGTGGACTGAGATGCTAACAAATATGTGAGATAAATTTTTCTGACCTTCCTGTTTGAAAATGTTTAAAGAGAATTGATATCCAGAATTAAAACTGCTGAAGAAAACTCTTAAATTTACCTTAGTACCATTTATTTCATGATATGCCATAGTTTTTATGTGTCATTCTTATTTTGGAATATATTGGAGGTTATAAAGTATTTTAATTTATTTAACCATTTTATCAGGAGTAAAGTACATCATTGTTTTGTAATTCACCTGTGGGCTTGGCATAACTAAACATTGTAAAATTATTTTGAATACAAATTGCGATTTATAGTAGTAGCTATGCCAGGTTTACTTTATTGGTGATTATTTGCAAAGACAACTAAAATGGTTATTTATTTATTTCATTTTTGAGGGGGGGGGGGAATGAGAATGTGAGCCCGGGAGGTGCAGAGAGAGGGGGGGGGACAGAGGATCCAAAGCAGGGTCTGTGCTGTCAGCACAGAGCCCATTGCGGAGCTCAAACTCACGAATTGTGAGATCATGGCCTGAAGCTAAAGTCGGCTGCTCAACTGACTGAGCCACCCAGGTGCTCCACTTAAATGGTTTTTAAAGAGTTACTCATTATCCAAATTTTTTTAACCCAGAGGAGGTAATGATTGTGTTTTATTTAGGTCATCAATGTCTTCAAAGGCATTAAATAACAGAGTGGAAATTCTCTCCATTTCAAGTATTTATTAATTTATTCAACAATTATTTGCGCACCTTTTCTGTTGTAACTATACTAGACATTTGGTTATTTGCTGGTGGCTGCCCTTCTGCTTTCAACAATTTAGTGTCTTTATTAGGCATCATAAATCAGAAAGATGTCTACCTTTTTATTTCATACCCATCTTTGAAGGGTTTTAAGACACACCATCATTTGGATTTAAAATCACACCTTGCTCATCTTTAATCCTTCATGTTTTAGTGCAGAGCTGATCATGTGCATCGCTGTTACCAACAAGGATTTTTAAAGAAAAATCTTGAAAGTTAGGATTTTTAACCAAAGCTGTGATAAGATATGAATGTTGTATTCATTGGTTTTTTTCTTTGACTGTTTCAGTGAGCCAGTTAGGTTTGTTTTATGTTTGTTGTTGTTGTTGTTTTTAATGCTGGCTCATATTTGTTATAAGATCATTTTTACAGTGTTTCTCCAACCAAAGAACAGCTCTTACTGTTGAGATGTGCTAGATTGGTAAGAAAACTCATAAAACTCACCTCAACAGGCTTGTGGTTCTAAGAGGAAAAGGTCTCAGATTTCATGCTTTTGGGAAGAAGAAAGAGGACACTGACACCTAATTGATCTGAAGTGAAATTTGTCTTATTTTTTCTTTTGGCCACTGAGAAATACTTGACTTACTTTGTTTTAGAATTTGATAGTGGTTTCTAGCCACAATGATTTAATGTAATTTTGTTACAGCAGGGGGGATATGAATTGTTCGTGTACTAATTTTCAAAGGTGATAACATTTTAATAAGACTTTATATCTAAGAACTAAGTTGATGGATAGGCACTATTTAGCTGGCAAATGGATGTTATATTATTGTGACCATTACTATCCTACATTAAATACTATCTCATAGTTAAGTTCCCAAAGCCTTAATATATTTCAGGTTGAGTTTTATTTGTTATTTAACAAGGGAGCAAAAAAACTGTATAACCTTTTTGCATGTTTTGTTATTTACATTTTTTCTTGACTCTTAGACTAATACATCTTCATGTAGACGATTTAGATAGATAGAAAATTATAAAGAAGAAATCAGGGATCATTTAATTCCTATCCAGAGATAACTGCAATTAATATTTCGGGTACTTCTGCCTTGGTTTTTCCTTGTTCTTTCATATTGTATTCAGATATATACTTCTTTTTTAAAGTGCCATAGGACCCTGTCTCTTCTTCAGTTTGTGTGTGTGCGTGTGTGTGTGTGTGTGTGTTTGTGTGTGTGTGTGTGTATTTTAAAGATTTTAAAGTAATCTCTGTGCCCAGCATGGGGCTTGAACCCACACTCTGAGATAAGAGTCACATGCTCTACCAACTGAGCCAGGCAACCTTTGATTCTGTTTTGAAAGGACTTTTGTTTGTGTTGGTGATGATAGCAATGGTGGTAGTTGGAATTTAAGTAGTATAAATCCTAAAATTTGAACCCACACGCAGTCTGACTTCAGAGTTTTTACATTTAGCCATTATAATCATACAACTCTGTTAAACAATTTATTTAACCATGTTTTATTGAACATTTACTTTATTCTCCACAGCCTCTTACATTAATTTTTGTTAATATTTCTGAGTGTGACCTTAGGATAAGATCCTAGAAGTAGATTTACCAGTTAAAGGATTGTATAAAGATTTATATAGTTACCAGAAACTATATAACTGCTGCCTAATAACTCAAAATCAGATTTACAGACAATAAACAATTCCTGAAAACCTAACACCACATTTAAGTCAAAATAACTAAATTAGAAAAATAGTTTAGTTTGTGTGTTGATTAATCGAAGGCAGAGGACTTATTTTCTTTTTGCTGTTTTTGCAAGACATTGTATCTTGGTACATTTCTCATATTCCTTCCATATTGTTTTATCACTGATTACTGTGCTCAGATTGATTAAACAAAATTCTGTATGTGCTATTAATGTTTTTATTCAAAGCTTCTAGACAAATATAAGATTAAAGACTCACAGGTTAGTTTGTTCTTACCCTGAAACTAATCAAAGAAACAAGAGAAATCTAATGAGTAGAATAGGAGACAATTGTCAAATCTGAAATGAATTGCTGCTGGGTGCTACACCAAATTATTAATGGTGATTTTGCTGGGTTTGTGGAATTGTTGTAATTTTTTTTCTGTGCTTCCTAAGTTTGCATAATTTGAGTCTATAATTTTAAATGCCAAAGAATTCGGTAGTGTTTTTAACTTATGCAGTGCAATAATATAATATTTCTTTATCAAAGAACATTTAAAAATCGTTCCATCATGCTAAAATAAACTAATAGTATAATTATTAAAATCTTCTCTTGTTGGATTTAACCCAGCCACACAT
The DNA here is from genome assembly GCF_018350195.1 of Panthera tigris. NCBI lineage: Eukaryota > Metazoa > Chordata > Mammalia > Carnivora > Felidae > Panthera > Panthera tigris. Next base: position 64,311,046 of record NC_056665.1, on the reverse strand, counting down.
TTTTAAACCTGTGTTTTGTGATCTACACCTACAAGAGTAAACTTCTTGAGCAATAAGTAGACTGTGTGATAGCACTTTTTTTCACACCTGATTATTAGTTGGGACTCATATATATAAAAGGTTTGCAGAACAACGCTGTTTTCTCTACTCATTTCTGCAGTAAGAAGGGACAAAGGGAAGGAGAGAAGCAAAGACCTTCTGTTTTCTCTGCAGCTGTCATCTAGCCTTATGTTCTGATAGAGAGCTACAGCTGGAATTATTTTATTGCTTTACCCAGCATCCTTTTGCCTCTATGTACAAAATTTCAATAGTAGTCTTAGGAAAAGAAAAAGCTAAGCAATCTCTTAGCAACCATAGGAGAATAATTACTATACCAGCCTCTGAGAGTGAAACAGATTTCCACTGTACATTAAATACTGGCATAGGTTACTTTACAGATAATATAGTTGAGTGTATGCCAGCACAATCCTAAGAGCATTGAATGTGGGTGTATATAAGTGCTGTAGACAATTTTTTTTTAAGCTGGAGGTCATGCAAATGTATGTACAGTCTTTACACATATCATGTGTTACATTTTGTGGTCTTGTGAAAGATTTTTGGCATTTCCCACCACCTAACTTAGGAATATATGGTCCCATAGTAATTGTTACTTTTAAGGAGTTGTAATTTTGTTAAAAACATTCAAATTTGAGTAAGCCTGAATATTTTTTACTCAGTTCTGTCCAACTTAACAAAGCGTTTTGGTTATTACTAATTTTAATTATGGAAATAGTACAAATAGTCTGGAAAACAAAATATTTTTCTTACTACATTGGCAAAAACTGTTAAGTTGATAAGGCCCAGTGTGAACAGAAATGTGAAGAAATGGTCCCTCTATCATATGCTATTGAGGGGTTCTGAAATGATACATAAGCTTGCTCTAGAAGGTAGCTTTGTAATGTAATTGGAATATATGCATATTCTTTATTCAGTAATTCTATTTAGGGAAATGAATCCTAAGGAAATAATATTACCACTGCACCAAGATGTATGTATAAAGTGGTGCATTGCAACGTGTATAACAAAATGGAAGCAGTCTGAATGTCCATAATTAGAGTATTGCTTATAGGATAGATGACCCACACATATTGAACTAATTTGCAACCATTTCAGAGCACAAGGTGTGTTGTTCCATATTGACATGGTAAGAGATCTGTGGTATATTGTGAAGTTAGAAAAAGTGTATCCACTGCATGGATAGACTGTCTACAATACAAATGGAACCATAATATACGTAGGATAGGAACAAATACACATGCACCAAGAAGTCTGGAAGGATCTATGTCAAATAATAGGTGCTATTCCATGGGGTTGGAATTATGGGAAGAATTTTTTGCATACTTTGAACTTTTATAGTTCCTAAAATTATTTTTTGGGGGGGTGAAGAGTGTTTTGTGTACGAGTCCTTGTTCTCCTTTTTTTTTTCTCCTGTTAACACCTATCTATTCCCAAGAGTCTATATTAATATCATATGATCTGATTTGTGGATGTTTGCATATTACAGATTATTTATATGATACTCACTATATACAGACATAATTGTAAGCTCTAGGGATAAGATATAGGTAAAGTCTTCCATTACTAGCTCATGGGAGAACTATAAATAAAAGAATGCTTAGAATACAGGGTGGTAGATAGAAGTATTTTTGAGGAACTTTAGAAGGAGGGAATGATTATCTTGGGAGTGGGTCAACAAAGACTTTTAATAGTTTATACCTGACATTATAAAGAGTTTTTCTTGTGGAAAAATTGAAATCATTGTGGGCAAAGGAAATGACATGTACAAAGAATCAGAAGTGTGAAATGTCAGGTTGTGAGAAACAAGTAGATCAGTATTTCTGAAACCAAAAGATTTGAGGATGAAATAATATTAGGAGCCATGGTAAAGTAACAAACCTGTGCATTCATTTGTTAATTTTTTTGTTCATTCTCAGAATTTCTTATTTGCAGAAAGAAAATAACTATGTAATTTTTAGCAAGACTTATCCATCATAGAAATTAAATTATATATATATATGAAAGTTGTGATGATGCCTGGGCTTGGTGAGGATATGGAACATTGTTTCTGGGTATGTGAATTGTTAGAACCACCTTGGAAACTAGGTGGTTGGGTTTTTTTTAATTTTTTAAAATTTATATCCAAGTTAGTTAGCATACAGTGCAATAATGATTTGAGGAGTAGAATCCAGTGATTCATCCCCTGCATGTAACAGCCAGTGCTCATCCCAACAAGTGTCCTCCTTAATACCCCTTGCCCATTTAGCCCATCCCCTCACCCAAAACTCCTCCGGCAGCCCTGTTTGTTCTCTGTATTTAAGAGTCTCTTATGTTTTGTCCCCTTCCCCTTTTATATTATTTTTGCTTCCCTTCCCTTATGTTCATCTGTTTTGTATCTTAAATTCCACATATGAGTGAAGTCATACGGTCTTTCTCTAATTTCCTTTAGCATAATATACTCTAGTTCCATCCATGTTGTTGTAAATGGCACGGTTTCATTCTTTTTGATTGCCGAGTAGTAATATTCTATTGTGTGTGTATACACAACACACACACACACACACACACACACACCACATCTTCTTTATCCATTCATCAGTTGCAGGACATTTGGGCTCTTTCCATACTTTGGCTCTTGTTGATAGCGCTGCTATAAACATGGGGGTGCATGTGCTCCTTTGAAACAGCACACCTGTATCCCCTGGGTAAATGCCTAGTAGTGCAATTGCTGGGTTGTAGGGTAGTTCTATTTTTAATTTTTTGAGGAACCTCCATACTGTTTTCCAGAGTGGCTGTACCAGTGTGCATTTCCACCAGCAGTACAAAAGAGATACTCTTTCTCTGCATCTTCACCAACATCTGTTGTTGCCTGAGATGTTAATTTTAGCCATTCTGACAGGTGTGAGGTGATATCTCATTGTGGTTTTGATTTGTATTTCCCTGATGATGAGTGATGTTGAGCATCTTCTCATGTGTCTGTTTGCCATCTGGATGTCTTCTTTGGAGAAGTGTCTATTTGTGTCTATTGCCCATTTTTTCCCTGGATTATTTGTTTTTTGGATGTTGAGTTTAGTAAGTTCTTTACAGATTTGGGATACAACCCTTTATTTGATATGTCATTTGCAAATATCTTCTCCCATTCCATTGGTTGCCTTTTAGTTTTGCTGATTGGGAAACTAATTTTTATTATGTAAACTAGAATGTATGTAGGTGTGTCCTGTGATCCACCATTTTCATTCCTGGATATTTACCAGAAAAACTCTTGCACGTATATACCATGAAGCCTGTAAAAATATTCTTAGCAACATTGTTTGAAATAGCAAAAAAATTAACTGTTTCATTTTAGGCTAGTTATTTAATCTCTGAGCTTTACTTTCTTCATATGGAGTAGAGAGATAATAATACTATCTACTTTGAAGAAATGCTGTGAGGATTTAGATAAGCTAACTCAAAGTACTTGGGACAGTATCTGATACTAAATATGTTTGCTACCATTGCTACACAGAAGTGAAGACTTATGAGCTATATTGCTATATATGTCAACATGAATAGGTTTCACACACAAAAAATGAAGTCTCGTATAGCATCGTATCAGTCAAATAAAATTCAAAAGCATCTGTAACTAAATATTGTTCAGCGATGACACTTGCATGATAAAAACTTCAGAGTATGAAAAGCGTTTTCCTGCTGGTGATCCAAGTAGGACATGAAAATGTGGAAAAACTTGTACCACTTATTTGTTGTGTTGGTTATATTCTCTTTCTTTCTTAAGTAACAAATATACACATATTCATGTCATTATTTATATCGTGTATGTATAGTCCTTTATATAAAGTATTTCTTTGGAAATGTCAACAGTTCAGGGTATATCCTTATGTAGTATTGATGAAATTTTTAAATATCCATCCATTTTATCAGATAAATGGGATCATGTCATACTGACAGTTCTGTACCTAGCTTTTTTCATTTAGCAGTATCTTGTGAGTAATGTGTAAGATCTTTTTTATGGCTGTATAGTATTCTACCAATATATATATATATAATAATTTTTAACCGATCCTCTGCTGATAATAACCATAGGATATTTTCTTTTGGGTTTTTTCCCTCTTTTTTGTTTAAAAATAGTACTACCATGCTTTGTATGTATATCTGTATGTACAGTCACTTTCTCAAAGAATTGTATTCCCACCAGTGCTGTAACAGTATACCTCTTTCTCCATACCCTTGCCAGCATAGAGTATTATTATCTATCTTTTCTAGTCTGTAAAAAAATTGGCATTGTATATTTATGGTTTTAATTAGGAATGAACTTCAGTCTTTTCCTATATTTATTGCCCATTTTTCCCCTATGAAATAAAATTAAACTGTATCTTGTATGTCAGTGTTTTTTGGGAGTAGTGAGCCCATTTCTACAGATTCATGTAAATTATATTTCTTATGAAAGTGTTCCTCAGACAGTGCTGATTTTCTTCCCCTCTACTCTCCAGTATGTGTAGGACCCCCCCCCCCCCCCAACAGAGCTTTGATAATTGGAAATCTTAGAAGGGTTATGAATAGAAAAGCCAGTAGATGTGTATGAATACCCTTACCCACGGCTGGAAATGAGGAGATCAGTTAAAAGGCTACTGAAAAAGATAGCAAAAAAGAATATGGCTTGCGTGAGAGAAAATGGATTTGAAAGATAACCAGAAGGTGAACTTGGAAAAAATTGGGAAGAGTTTTTTTTAATTGACAAAAAGATATTTTGCATGAATCCAGAAGGGTTTGGGGCAAGTGTTGAAGAATGTCTCTCAGTTTGGTAGTTGAATTATTTAAATATTTAAATAATTATTAAATATTATTATTTAAATATTTTCATATTTTGATAGAATACATTTATATTTCAAAGCATTACAATTATATATCACAGACAAGGGAGAAAATATATACCTAGATTTTTAAGAGTAATTATGGTCAACATAAAAGTAAACAAGCTCTAGAAACACTGAAAAATTACTCCTGATCATACTATCAAGGAGAGGTGTTAACATTCATCTTATATGCTTTTAATCTTTTATGGTTATGATAATACCATAAACAAAATTTTATATATTGTCTTTTTAACACTAAACATTTCCCCATATAGTGGATATTGTTTATAAGCCTAATTTCAAAATGGCCACTCCGTATTCCATTAAGTGGGCATACCATAATTTATATAACCATTTCCTCATTTTGGGACATTAGGGTTCCTTCTCCATTTAATGTTGAGAGTAATCTGAGATGGGGCACCTGGGTGGCTCAGTTGGTTAAGGGTCCAACTTCGGCTCAGGTTTGTGAGTTTGAGCCCTGCGTCAGTCTCTGTGCTGACTGCTCGGAGCCTAGAGCCTTGCTTCAATTCTGTCTCTTCTCTCTACCCCTCCCTCGCTCTCACTCTGTCTCTTTCTCTCTCAAAAGTAAAATAAACATCTAAGAATAAAGAAAGAAAAAAACTAATTCTGAGAAAAATACTTTGTGCCTAAAGCTTCTTCCATTTAGTACTTTTTTTTTCTTTGCTGGATTCAAGAATTTGTCAAAACGTTGGGATGTTTTAAAAGATCTGATACATTTTACTAAAATTGCTTTTCAGAAATTATTCTTCCAGACTTTACTCCTGGGTGTGGAATCAGCAATGAATAAGAATTGCCATTTTACTTATCACCACTTTTTTTTTTTTTAACTTTGTCAGTATACATCTAAATTTATAACTTGCTGAAGGAGATATAATTAAGTAGTAGGAAAATACTGTTTAGGATTCTATAAAAATGTTTTAGTTTGTTTTTCACAATTCCTGGATAATGTGTTTCTTGTAGATTGTAGACTCTATTTTCATACTTTGAGGATTGGTGTGTGGGGGGGATTGTTTTTATCATATTAATTAAGCAGAAGATGCTTTAGTTACTTAGTTATTTTATTAGCCAAGATCCATTTAGGTGTGTAGTTGTAAATTCAGTGTGTGATGTGAAATATATCGTTAGTAGGTTGATTTCAGCTCTTTTGGTAAACATTTTTAAGTAGAACTAAATCATTTGTTACCCAAACAATAAACATTTTTATTTATTTAATATGAAATAATCAGCACTCTTTGTAGTTCCCTTTAAGAAATAAGTGTATTCTTAATCAAAATGAAATGTGTTACTGCTTAATTTGCAGAATATAAGCAGAATTAACCCAAGTCAAAAGTAAAATACTTGGGTTATATAACTATCTTATGTTTGTTCAGATATGGATTTTTCAGTAGGCTTTATTTTATTTTACAAATCTTAAATGACTCAATTAGATTGGAATTCAGTAAAAGCATCCTGATCCAAATAGTTGTCATCATTAGAAGCAAAATTACTTAATTACTACTGATATTATTCTACTGCCTCCTCTTCCTACTACTACAATAATAATTCAAGCTTGTGTATAGTTTTTAATATATTGAGTATCTCTGGTAACCCCAAAGTTACTAATACAAATCTACCCAATTTATAATAAAATAATAATTTAGAGAAGTTAGTTGCTTACATTTTATACCTTAGTTGGATGAGACAAGTTTCCAACTTAGGCCCTTTATCTAAGCCTTCCCCCGACCCTTTATTTTCTTCTATTCAATTTGCTTACAGTTTTGGAGAATTTTTTGGATCATTTATTTTCAGAACTGCCTGGAACATGTAATAAATATATTACTTGATTTTTTTTTTTTTTACTGTTTCCAGTTTTGATCGTGCATTTTGATAGAATGTTGCTGGCTAGTATTTAGCCAGCTCCTTTCCAATAATTAATTTAGCATTAACTGTCATAACACATTGGGACAACTATAATGAAAGTTAGCTAAAAAGAACCATTAACTGGGTTTGGCATACTTAGTTTTAAGTGGCAGTACATTCTTTTATATATATATATATATATATATATACACGCACACACACATATATACATGTGCGTACGTGTATATATATATATATATATATATACGTATATACATGTATATATGTGTGTGTGCGTATATATATATACATATATATCTATCTATATAGATATAGTATGTGTGTGTATCTGTGTGTATTTAATATGTATTTTTGAGAGAGACAGAGGATCTGTCAACTCAGAGCTCAATGTGGGACTCAAACTCAGCTGAAGTTGGACACTTAACCAAATGAGCCACCCAGATGCCCTTCAAATACATTTTTAAAAGTTTAGTTGCTTACTCCCTGATAAAAGAATAGCTTTTAGTTTTCAGAACACTTTCACATATATTATCTCACTAAATCCTTGGCAATCCATATGATAAAATAGCAGAAGTATTAGAAGTATTTGGTAATTGAGAAAACAAAGTTCCATAGACATTAAATGTCACAAGGCTACTTTGTTCCAGAGTAAGGACTAGAATGTGCATTTATAAACTAAAATATCATAGATATTTTATGAATTTTACTGCCTAATTTTAGAGCACTAAATTTTTAAATCTTTTTTTTTTTTAGAAAAATCTTTTAAAGGTTTATACCTTTAAGATTATTAGCCATATAGTGATTACTCTGAATTATTTTAGATTAACCCAATGAAAGTATTTCTGTCATTTTTATTTGGCTGTCACAATTTTTTCAAATAATTATACAATAACAGGGAAAGTAATGGCAAATAGTTATCTCATTTCTTTAAAAAAGAAACAAATTATTTTTTCTAAAATTTTAAAAGCCTGTTATTATAGACTCTCATTGAGCATATCCCCTACCTAAGTCTCATGTGCATGATTTGAGTCTTTCTAGATAATCAGCAAGTTCGGGCTAATTAATTCTTTCATTCATTCAATAAGGTCATGGGATGTTGTTTTCTTTTGATCCGCTGTATAGTCCTTGGTACATGCTTTTTTCACAGGATAGTCCTTGGTACATGCTTTTTTCACTTGCAAAATAACACTTTTATTGATTTGTATCTTCTCTAACAATTTCTTCATTTTCTTTTCTTCATTTCTTTTCTTTTCTTCATTTTCTTTGTATGTTTATTACTTATTATTAAAAGCTTTGTTTTAATTGATTCTCTCTCTCTCTCTCTCTCTCTCATGGCATAGTTAGGCTTCTAGGTCTTCCTAAGTTATTTTCTGTAAGAAATCATTGTTTTAGTTTGGGGAATTGCCATTTATAGTGATGGTGGTGGTACTTAAGGATTTTCTAAACACTTGCTAGAGTGAACATTTCTTAGTTTGTTTTTCATATTTTGGCAACTAATGAATTTGGGGGATTATTTCCCATTAGGCAACTGAAGAGGATACTTCCAGTTCTCTAGTGAAAGATCATCTTTTCCAGCAAGAGACAGTTGTTACCAGTGAGCCTTATAGAATCTCAAGACCTTCTGCCTTTGAAGGTCTGGATGCCAGAAGAGTCTACTTACAAAGTCAAGCCAGTCAGGTGAGACCATTAAATATTTTTCAGTGTGTTATTCGTATGTTTAGAAATTGGATGTACTAGAGAAGGACTTTAAGACCATGTGCCTTTACCAGACAAAATAAACAACAGAAATCTAGGCAAATATGATTTAATTGAACCATAAATTTTACTTTACATTTTTTGATAACAAAGGTGAAAAGGGAAAATGTGTTAGTTACATTTTCATTATCTGAAGGAAAAGGCATTATATCCTCTTGGGAAGCATATGTTTCCCTATCATTACTCTACATAGAACTACTCAGATGAGAGATATTACGAAAAATAGTCCTGAGCAAACATACCTGTGGCAAATACACTGATGAGTTTCATAGAGTTATTTCTTGTAGCTTAACCTCAGATACTAATAATGTACTCCTAAATCAACTCAGAGAAAAGTGTTTCCTTTGGGTACTCCGTATACAGTCTTCTAATTTTTTCAGCTTGATCTAAAAATGAAACCTTAGTTATAGGATAGAACCCTATTTTTATGCCACTCACGAATGTTATTAAATCTGTCAGAAGACCATTCTTGACCCCATTTTTTTTAGTGATATGGACAGATGCTTTCATTCTTAAATAAGCATTTCTAACTGTTTCTCTGTGAACTCCTGTGGCTTAAACTATACCCAGTGTATGTGTACAAAATCAAAAGCCAATCAAAGTGATTTTTTTAATGTTTTAAAATATTTATTCTTCTTGATAGCTGTTTATAAGATGTATTAGTAACCAGTGGCATAGTGGCTATGCCTGAAGCCTACCCTGATTCTCATTTAAGAATTCCATTGTAACCTGAGGATCTTAAATCTGCAGCTTGTTCAGGAAGAAATTTGCATTGCATTTGCTCTTCTATTTGTCTAGAACACTTTTCCCCTAGATCTTCAGAGTTTGCTCCTCACGTTGTCACCTTTTTTGTGAACCCTTCCCTGGGTGCTCTAAATAAATAAAATAGCAATCTGTTTTGTTTTGTTTTGCTTTGTTTTGAGGGGGAGAATCTTTTTTTTTTTTATTTTTTTTAACGTTTTATTCATTTTTGAGACAGAGACAGAGCATGAACGGGGGAGGGTCAGAGAGAGAGGGAGACACAGAATCTGAAACAGGCTCTGAGCTGTCAGCACAGAACCCGACACGGGGCTCGAACTCACGGACCGTGAGATCATGACCTGAGCCGAAGTTGGACGTTCAACTGACTGAGCCACCCAGGCACCCCGAGGGGGAGAATCTTAAGCAGGCTCTGTGCTGATTGTGGAGCTGTCATGGAGCATGATCCCACCACCCTGGGATCATGACCTGAGCCAAAATCGAGAGTCGGACACTCAACCGACTGAGCCACCCAGATGCCCCCAAATAGCAACTTTTCTATCACTATACCCTTACTCTGCTTTATTTTTCATGACACTTATCACTTCCTGACTTTATATATTTAATTTTTCTATTTGTAACTTTTTGTTTGTTCCACAATATGTTCAGGAACCTAGAAGTTTCTTAATAGAATGAGCATCTAGTTAACATTTGTTGAATCAAAGAATGAATAAATGCTAACAGCATCGCCTTGGAAGCAAATGATATTTGACTCAGTTTATTCCTAGTCTTAACACCCAGTATTGGGACCTTGATTAATTTAGGATCATTGGTTTTGCAAGGAACAAATCCATTCGCACTAATTTAAGGAAAGAGGACTTTATTTTAATGACTCAGTGGCATTTCTCAGAATTCCTTTTAAGAATAAGTACAGGGTAAGACTTTTGAGATGCTAGGCATTAAGTAGCTTCTCTCTTTCCCCACTCCTGCTCCCCCTGTACCCTATTCACACATACTCCACATAACCATTTATCTATGTTTCTCTTTATATATTTGTTTCATTCTTTTGCACAATGGTCTAGACTCTTTGTTTCCTCGTTGATTAGTAGTATATTATGACTATCAATGTCAGGCTCAGCCCTTTAGACTACATGGCATTCCTATGTCCCTAACCAATTCCATATTCTTACAAGAAGGAAGCCAATTGGCTTGGCTTAGGGCAGGTTTATACATTCTATATAGCTCTCCATTCCAAGGTTACAGGATGGGCAGCCAGATTAGGTAGAGAGGAGATAAAATGGTGCACACTCCATCTAACACTGCCACTTTTGGACAGAGTTCTTGTTCTAGCCTATCATATAAACTTATGGCTTCCCTTTGAGGCATATGCCAGATCCCGGTTTAACCATAATTATGGCTGTTTGGGAGGAGACTGAATACTAATCATGGCAACCTTTTGAGGAATGAGATGTTTCTTTCTGCCTCGTGTAAATTTTAAGTTGTGAGTTTTACATTTCCTGCCTAAACTTGTTATTTTGCCACTTTCCAAAAGGTCTCTTTGCTTAATGGAACCACACTGGGCATTGGGGAAAAGTTGGATAGAAATTTCTACAACAATGGGTAAGATCTTGGGCTTTAGGCACAGGCAGATCTAGTTTTAAATTCTGGCCTTTTACTTTACTTACAGTTACAAAACTACTCAAGTTCTCCATCTTCCTGTTTTCTCAGATATAAATATCAACAAAAATAAAACTTATTTCCATAGTGTTATTCTAAGAGTTAAGGAAGATAATTCCCTCATATATACATTGATATGTATGTGACATATATGCATGTGATAAATGTTAGAGCACCTATGATGTGCCAGGCCCTATTCCAAGCCCTGAGAATAGCTGTGAACAAGAACGATATGAACTGTAGCCTCATGAAGGATATAAATGCTAGTGAGGGAGATAGACAGTAAATAAGTTAAACCGGTAATATTTCAGGTATTAATAGTACTGTGAAACAAAGTAATGGGAAAGTAATGGGAAATAGAATAGTAGGAATACAGAGGAGGACTTCTGCAGATCTGTAAGATGATTGGGAAAATCCTCTGGGCAGCTCTTTGTATGGAGATATGAATAATATCAAAATAGAACATAACAGTCATATGAAAATCCAGGGGTGAGGGGCTGGATATCCAAGCAGCAGCTTGGTATTTCAGAGAAACAGGCTGATATAGCTTAGTTCAGTGAGTAAAAGTGGTAATACACTACAAATTACAGTTAGAGAACTTGGCAGGGTTTGGATAGTGTAGGCTATTGGGAGGAGTTGGAATTTTGTTCTAGTTTCAATGACAAGCAGTTGGAAGGCTTTTAATCTCTAATAAAGATCTCGTTTCATTTTGGAAACATTATGGCTTCTATGTGGAGAATGGACAGTTGGAATGTGGTCATGAGTGGAATTAAGACCAATTTTGAAGGTTATTGTTTTCATCCAGTTAAAAGATTTTGGTGATTTGGACGAAATAGAAATGACGAGAAATGGTTAGGTAAGTGCAAATTCTGGAGGAAGAGCCAAAAAAGACTTGGTAATAGATTAGAGTCAAGAATGCCTTCTGAATTTGAGGTGCAAGTAGTTGAGTGAGAGATGATGCCATTATCTGAGATAGAGAAGACTGGGGTGATTACCTCTGTCATCACCAGTGTAGTACCACGGCCCACTCCTGTAAGAGGACACAGAGTGGATGATTTGCCTAATGTAGGGGTTGTATGTTAGGACATGTAGGCTCTTATATTCTGAGTGATGTATATCATGATTAAGTAAACTGTCATGATTATTTAGTGGTGGTAAAAGACATGTCTTGTCCTGACAGCTAAATTAAGTAGTAAAATAAAGTCAAGGAGAAGTAAATAAAAGCATTATTTTAAAAGGTGATTAAAATTAAAATTTTAAGATGAAATTTGAACCAGAAACTGAGAAATTGAGGCTAAAATTATGGTAAATATTTCTTAACCAGTGAAGAATAGATGGAGTACGAAGACAGATTTCCAAAATTTGTGTGGATTAGGAAATTAAAAGTGTAAAAGTTAAAAGAAAAGCAGCATAAAAAGGAAAACAGTAAAACAAGAACTAAAATCATTTAAAAGGGCTCAAATCTTAAAAGTATAGAGATGAGAGGAATAAACTAAGTCAAGAACAATGAAAAAAACTTTTCTAAACATGGTGATTTGAAATAGTGTAAACATAAAAATTAAGAAAATATAATGGTAAGGGGTGCCTGGGTGGCTCAATTGGTTAAGCGTCTGACTTCGCCTCAGGTCATGATCTTGCAGTTCGTGGGTTCAAGCCCCGCATCGGGCTCTGTGCTGACAGCTCAGAGCCTGGAGCCTGCTTCAGATTCTGTCTCCCTCTCTCTCTCTGCCCCTCCCCGCTCATGCTCTGTCTCTTTATGTCTCAAAAATAAATAAAGGTTAAAAAAAAAAAGGAAAATGGTAAGATACTGTTTCTAATTTTGCTCCTACCGCTCGTTTTTAATGTGGAATAGATGTAACTGAGGGAATAGTTACTGCATGTTGTTTTGTTGTTTATTTATGCTAAACAGACCATCAAGTCTAACTGGCATGGAATCTGACCTCTGGAATCTTGAGTTCCTTGAAAAGGATGACATGTTTTCCTCAAGTAGAGAGCTGAGGAGATCCAGCAGAAGATCAGATCAGAACATTTCAATATTTCAGCCTTTGCCTCAGATTAGGACCAGTACTTGGCCAGTTCTCAGGTGTATGTGCACACATACGCACACAAAGATATGCTCTTGAGCATGTGTATTGTCTTTTGGAGAGAAGGGTATGCTAATAAGTCTGACTGGTGGGTTGTTGTGTTGATCTGGTTTAAGGACAAACCTGATTCCAGAGATAGCACCATAAACCTGTTAATTCATTTTGTTCTGAGTGAATTAAGCTCTCTGTAAACATTTGGCTTATTTGTGATCTCAATAACGGACTCTCTAAGATAAAGGTGAAATACTAGCAAACTTTAATGCTGTTAACAGTCCCAGTGGGAAAGAAAGGAAGGTTCCATGGCTACAGTAATTAAAGATTATAATTTCTTAATTCTCCAGGGACTGTGGGTCACTCAAAATTGTTCTCAGCAAGTCACAGTAACAACATGGATTTTAAATATTTCCTGTGTAACTGAAGTTTTACTTTCCCCACTCAGCTCAGATTTTATAACTCCTTTCTTTCACTTTCATGGTGGCCATTTTTTCAAACACAAGGGTTTTGTCATCTCTTGCTTAGGTGTTTTTTTTTTTCCATCTCAGAAGAGAAGATTCTTGTTTCTTTGATAGTGTTTGTCTTAATTTGTTCTGTCAAACACGTGATTATCTCTGTTTCCCCAGTACCTACAACTGCAGTGTATACTGATACTCTCCATTTTTTCTCCTCTAATATCATGGTATATGAAGTAGGATAATGAAACCTGTTAGTATTTCTTACTCTTTTTTTTTTAAAACCTTTTAGTATTTCTGCCTGGTGTTTTTCATAAATAAAATCATTACTGAAAGCAATACTCAAATTTCTGAGAGTCATTTTGCTTTTACTTTGGAAGGTGACTTTCATTCTAGTATTTCGGATTACCTGTTAAAGTGTTACATGTTTTTCATGTTTAATAATTTTATCTGGCCTTTGTAATTGTCTTAGGAAATCAAGAAGACTTGAGATTTTATATTCTTTTGATGCTTTGCTAAGTGCTTTTGATTCCAATATCTCATTTGAGCAGTAAATAAATAAGTAAATAAATAAAGATGTTATCAGTGAAGGAATTCATGCATAGAATCATTAAGTACCTGAACAAAGTCACCACGTTAATATTTGTTAAATTATTAGAATTCTGAGGTTATTTACAAATGGTGTTTTTCCTCCTTCTGCCATCTTCTCGTCTCCTCTTCCTTTTTATTCTAGCTCAAGTTGGAAATATTTCATTTATAATAAGTAGGCAGCTTTATGTTACATTACATCTAATAAGTATGGCTTGTTAATCCTTATCATAGCTTGCCCCTACTATATGCTGAGTACTGTTTAAAGCACTTATATAACTCATTAATCTTCACAACAGTCACTACAGCAAGCTGCCTCATTAGGGGGATAGACATTATAGTTTATATACATGTTTTTTTTCTAAGTTTACTATGAAATTTTAGAAGAAATGCACAAAAAATGTTATTAAAATATTGGTACAAGAAGGGAAAAAGTAATTTTAAGCCAGTTTTATTAAAAAGATGCAAAAATAGAGGCTGAAAACAATTTGCATAGCTTTTCCAGGGATTTTTGGAATCAGAACCATCAGTCCAGAGTTATATTTCCTCCTCATCATCTAGGCATCCTAGGAAGCAGGATTGGAGAGATCCAATTTAACACTTTTAAATACAAAATACTTCCAACATCTTGAGTGATGGGTAGAAAAACTTACCAGTGGAGGAGAGAATGGATGTATGTACATCCTGAACTAGACCAGTGATTTCGTATAGTTGAACAGTGAGAAAAAATTTAGTGAATGTAACACAAAGTTACAAGAGACTGATATTCATCATCCGAGACCCTGGGAATTTATTTGGCCTATCTTTTTTGGCTGAGGGAACTCTTTTGACTAATGGGAGGGAAAAGAACCGAACCCTTCTCCCAAAATGCAATGATGATAGTGGTGGAGTGGTTAAAGAATGTAGTCGCCACGTAGAAAAGTACAAAATGGTGCTAGATAACTGAAGAGAGGGAAGTAAACAACAGTTGGCAGGCAACTCTTAGCCTGGGGATTTTGAGTGTTAACATGGCTTCTGGAACCAGACTATTAGGGTCTGAATTCTAGCTGCTTTGCAACTTTTCCTTATATCTAAGATTGATGTGACCTAGAGAAAAAAAGGATGATGTTTAATGACTTTGTATAACTAGATATTTAATTATAAATTTGCTGATGTCAAAATAAGTGAACTCAGTTTATTAGGAACTAGAATGGTATGGGTATTCTTCTTCAAAGCTACACAGATACTAGCTATGCATTTAATAAATCTGGAAGTTTCTTAAGAGGAATAATGTGCACTTGCATTTGTATAGTGGTACACCGTTTGTCCATTTGGGTGTCACCCAATAGGCTTCACAGGGTGAATTTCCCATATTATAGAATCTGGCCTTACACTTGCTGGTCAGAAACCTTTTTTGTCAAGATGGAGTCCTCTTTCACGGACTAAAATAATCAAGTTTAAGAAAAATGATGTAGGGGCGCCTGAGTGGCTCAGTTAGTTAAGCATCCAACTCTGGATTTTTGGCTCAGGTCATAATCTCACGGTTTGTGAGTTCGAGCCCCACATCAGGCCCCACACTGTTAGCTTGGAATTCTCGGAATTCTCTCTCTCTGCCCCTTCCCAGCTCATTCTCTCTCTCTCTCTCTCTCTCTCTCTCTCTCTCTCTCTCTCTCTCTCTCTCTCTCTGTCTCTCTGTCTCTCTCTCTCTGTCTCTCTCTCTCTCTCTCTCTCTCTCAAATAAATAAACTTAAAAAAATGATACATAAAAAATCAGAATGTAAAAATTTTATTTAAGCCATCATGTGGACTGTAATACTAGTGGTAGTTTGTTTAGTACAATGTCTACATAAAATAGATCTTCATAAGATACTAGGTCATTGTCCAAAGCTTGCTTCATGAATATGTGTTCAAGAGAGTACTTACATGCTTTGAATGTTTAATTGCTTTTGACTGGATAGGTTGATGGATCCTTCTCCACAGCCGGTCAGTCTTGCCAAAATGTCTAGACTGCTTTCTTGCTGTCGAGAAATATGAAAAGTCTGAGATTTTACCCTAAAGGTTCAACCTTCTGGTTGCTTCCAGAAGACATAAGGCTGCTAGATCAGAGACAAGGGACATTATTACTCACAGCACAATAAAGTAGCATGAGCTTCATGTTTGGGTTGGTCCCCTGGCGTTCCGAGTCCCATGGAGATGGTGCTGAGCTACTCAGGTGGATGAAGCACACTCAGTGGTTTTGCATTACAGCATTGGAACCCTGAACTTAGGGAACCCAAAGTCGTTTATAAAGGATGTTAAGTCTTGCCTGACTTTGCCAGGGAAAGAGATGGTGTCATAGTCATAGTAGATACTAAACAAACCTAACTAAAAAGGGAAGGCACTTACCTTTCAAGGGCTTCACTTTACGTACATCTTTGCAAAGATAGTCTGAAACAAAGGCAAAACGTGCCTTTCCTCACTAGATCTACAGAAATGAGACCTATGGAGAATTGTTACCTAACACTAGCTTAAAAAACACGAGGTTTGGGGGCACCTGGGTGGCTCAGTCGGTTATGGTATCATAGGTTTTTGTTTTTGTTTTTGTTTTTTACTGCCCTAAAAATTCTCTGCGTTCTGCCTATTCATATCTCTTCCACCCCTGCCAAAGCACAACTCTTGGCAGTCACTTAAATTTTTATTACCTTTATAGGTTCACTTTATCAGAAAGTCATAAAGTATATAGCCTTTTCAGATTGTTT
The DNA here is from genome assembly GCF_018350195.1 of Panthera tigris. Lineage (NCBI taxonomy): Eukaryota > Metazoa > Chordata > Mammalia > Carnivora > Felidae > Panthera > Panthera tigris. Next base: position 64,294,271 of record NC_056665.1, on the reverse strand, counting down.
TCACTTTGGTTTCCTTCACGTAGTAGTAATGCATGTAAAGTTCTTCTTTGTCTTCTTTTTTTTTTTTTTTGAATACTGACTAATATTCTCTTGTTTGGGTATATACCACACTTTATGTTCATCTACAGAGGGACATTTTGGTTGCTTCCAAGGTTTAGCAATTATGAATAAAGCAGCTAACAACATTTGTGTGCAATTTTTTGCATGGACATAAGTTTTTGAATCTTTTGGGTAGCAAGGAGTGCAATTGCTGGATCATATGGGAAGAGTATATTTAGTGTTATAAGAGATTGCCAAATTGTCTTCTAAAGTAGCTGCACCATTTTTAATTCCCACCAGCAGTCAATAAGGATTCCCTGTTGCTCTGCATCCTATCCTCCCCAGGATTTAGTGTTGTCAGTGTTCTCGATATTAGCCATTCTACTACTTGTGTAGTGGTATCTCCTTGTTTTAATTTGCATTTCCTTGATGACTTACGGTATGTAGCATCTTTTCATTTCCTGTTTTTCCATTTGTGTATTTTCCATGGTGAATATATTGAGATCTTTGGCTCATTTTTTAAATTGGGTTGTTTCATTATTATTGGTTTTTGAGAATTTTTGTTGGTCTTATTTAAAAATTTTTTTTATGTTTATTCATTTTTGAAAGACAGAGAGAGACAGAGCACAAACAGGGGTGGGGCGGAGAGAGGGGGACACAGAATCTGAAGCACGCTCCAGGCTCTGAGCTGTCAGCATAGAGTCCGACGCAGGGCTTGAACTCCCGAACCATGAGATCATGACCTGACCCGAAGTCAGACGCTCAACCAACTGAGCCACCCAGGCACCCCTTTATTGTTGGTTTTTAAGACTTCTTTGTATATTTTGGATAACGTTCCTTTATCAGATATCTTTTATAAATATTCTCTCCCAGTGTATGACTTGCCTTCTCATTCTTTTGACACTGTATCTTGCACAGCAGAAGGTTTTAATTTTAATGAAGTCCAGCTTGTCAGTTCTTTCTTTCATGGATTGTGCCTTTGGTGTTGTATTTTAAAGTCCTTTCCATTTACCAAAGTCATCTGTAATGTATCACTGATCTATTCTTTTGTCAATTCCACACTGTCTTAATTAATGTAACCTTGAAGTCAGGTAATGTCAGTCCTCCAGCTTTTTTCTCCTTCAATATTGTGTTGGCTCTTCTGGGTCTTTTGGCTCTTTCTGTAAACTTTGAATCAGTTGTCTGTATCCACAAAATAACTTGCTGGTGTTTTAATTGGGATTGCATTGAATCTGTAGACTAATTTGAGAAGAACTGATATCTTGACAGTATTGAGTCTTCCAATCCATGAATGTGGATATCTCTACATTTATTATTGATTTTGTTCATCAGTGTTTTATAGTTTCCTCATAACAGATCTTATACATATTTTGTTAGATTTATACCTAAGATTTTCATTTTGGGGAGTGCTAATATGAATGGTACTGCATTTTTAATGTCAAACTCCACATGTGTTTATTGTTCATATATGGGAAAGTGATTGGCTTTTATGTATAAATTTTGTATCCTGCAACCTTGCTATAATTGCTTATTAGTTTAGTTCTGGGAGTTATTTTATCAATTCTTTCAGATTTTCTGCATACATGATTATACCTTCTGTGAACAAGGACAGTTTTATTTCTTCCTTCTCAGTCTGTATACCTTTTAATTCTTTTTCTTTTCTTATTGCATTAGCTAGAAACTCTAGGTTTGGATTTAATCTTTTTCTAGTTTTCTAAGGTGGAAACGTAGATTATTGATTTTAGATCTTTCTTTTCTAATATACGCATTTGATGCTGTAAATTTCCCTCTAAGCACAACCTTCACTCTATTCCACAATTTTCATTTCCATTTAGTTCAAAATACTTAATTTTTAAAAACTTCTTTGATCTGTGTTAATTTGGAAGTGTTGTTTTGTTAAGTCTCCACATATTTGGAGATTTTTCACTTATCCTTCTATTATTGATATCTAATTTATTTCTTTTGTGGTCTGAGAGCAGACATTATATAATTTGTATTCTTTTAAATTTATTGAAGTCTGCTTTGTGGCCCAGAATGTGGTCTGTATTGGTTAACGTTCATGTGAACTTGAGAAAATATTTTGCTGTTGTTAAATAGTCTGTAGATGTCACTTATATTCATATGATTGATGGTGTGGAGTTCAACCAGGTCCTTACTGATTTTCTGCCTATTGGATCTGTCCATTTCTGACAGAGGGGTGTTAAAGTCTCCAGCTGTGATAATAAGTATGTCTCTTTCTCCTTGCAGTTCTGTCAGTTTTTGTCTTGTGTAATATAATGCTCTGTTCTTAAGCACGTACACATTAAGGATTGCTAGGTCTTCTTAGAAAATTAATCTTCTATCATTATGTAATGCCCTTCTTTATCACCACCAACTTTTCTTGCTTTGAGGTCAGCTGTGTCTGAAATTAATTAAATAGGCTTTCTTTTGATTAGTGTTAGCATCGTATATTTTTCTCCATCTCTTTACCTTTACTCTGTAAGTACGTTTCTTATAGACAACACATAGTTGGGTCTTTTTTATTTTCTCTGACAGTCTCTGTTGTTTAATTGGTGCATTTAGGGCATTAACATTCAAAGTGATTATTGATACAGCAGAATTAATATCTACCATATTTTTTTAAATTTTTTTTTTTAACATTTATTTATTTTTGAGACAGAGAGAGACAGAGCATGAACAGGGGAGGGGCAGAGAGAGGGAGACACAGAATCCGAAGCAGGCTCCAGGCTCTGAGCTGTCAGCACAGAGCCTGATGCGGGGCTCGAACTCACGGACCGTGAGATCATGACCTGAGCCGAAGTCGGACGCTTAACCGACCAAGCCACCCAGGCACCCCTCTACCATATTTTTTATAGTTTTCTATTTGTTGCCCTTTTTCTCTGTTTCTGTTTTTGTCTTTCATTTATTTTCTTTGTGGTTTAATTCAACATTTTATATGGTTTCGTTTTCTCTCCTTTTTGGCATATAAGTGACATTTGTTTGTCTGTTTTATCTTTTTTTTTGTAGTTATCCTGAGATTTGCATTATACCTTTACAACTAACCTGTGTCCATTTTCAAAGAACACTAAATTACAGATCTTGCAATTACCTTATAATAACAAAATAATCCCAATTCCTCCTTCCCATCTCTTGTATCATTGCCATTCATTTCCCTTTATATATGTAAATATATATATATATACACACACACACACATAATCATACATGATTGAATACATTGTTACCATTTTTATTTTTTTTAATTAAAAAAATTTTTAACGTTTATTTATTTTTGAGACAGAGAGAGACAGAGCATGAACGGGGGAGGGTCAGAGAGAGGGAGACACAGAATCTGAAACAGGCTCCAGGCTCTGAGCTGTCAGCACAGAGCCCAACACAGGGCTTGAACTCACGGACCGCGAGATCATGACCTGAGCCAAAGTCGGCCGCTTAACCGACTGAGCCACCCAGGTGCCCCCATTGTTACCATTTTTAAACAACTGTTCTCTGTTAGCTCAATTAAGAATAAGAAAAATTAAAACTTTATTTTATTTTCACCTATTCCTTCTTCAGTATTCCTTTATTCTTACGTAGATCTGAGTTTCTGATCTGTATTATTTCCCTTCTCTCTAAAGAACCTCATAACATTCCTTGTAAGGCAAGTCTACTGGCAACAAATTTCTTCAGTTTTTGTTTGCCTGAGAAAGTCTTTATCTCTTTTGAAGGATTTTGGTTTTTTGTAGGGTACAGCATTCTAGGTTGGCAGGTTGTTTCTTTCACCACTTTAAATCTTTGACTCCATTGCCTTCTTGCTTGCATGATTTCGAAGAAGAGGGCAGATGTGATTCTTTGTCCCTCTGTAAGTCAGGAATTTTTCCTTTGGTCATTTTTCAGGACTTTTTCTTATCTTTGAGTTTTTATAGTTTGAAAATGGTATGGTTAGGTGTAGTGGGGGAGAGGGCGTGGCATTTATCCTGCTTGGTATTTTCAGAGTTTCCTGGGTCTGTGGTTTGGTGTCTAACATGAATATGGGTAAATTCTCAGTCATTACTATTTCAAATAGCTCAGAGATTCTTTCTTCAATCCTGTCCAGTCTAATAAGTCCCACAAAGGCATTCTTCATTTCTCTTAGTGTTTGTGATCTCTAGCATTTCTTTTTGGTTCCTTATTAAGATTTCTATCTCTTTGCTTGTATTGCTCATTTGTTCTTGCGTGCTATCCATTAGAGCTTTTAGCATATTATTCATAGTTGTTTTAAATTCCTAGTCTTCTAATTCCAAATCCCTGCTGTGTCTTGTTCTGGTGCTTGTTCTATCTCTTCAGATTGTTTTTGTCTTTCAGTATGTTTGGTAATTTTGTTCTTTATAGCTAATAGCTGGACATGATGTACTGGGTAAAAGGAACTGCTGTAAATAGGTCTTTAGTATGTGGTGGTGAGGTATGGGGGGACGGGGAGCATTCTGTAGTCCTATGAATAGGTCTCAGTCTTTTAGAATGAGCCTATGCTTCTGGTCTGTGAACTCCACCAGTATTTGTCAGTTTTTTCTAACTTCTTAGTTGGGTTAGATGGTTAGAGTTGACTAGAGTTGGCTATTTCCCCTCTCCTAGGTCAGATATGCTTTGATAATATCCCAGTAGGTCAGGTTCTGGTTAACTAGTTTCTCCTGAGGGCAGACCTTGGGAGTTTTCTGGCATAGTTCAGAAGTGGTTCCTTTCCCCCTCCACCTGCTGGAAGCATGCAGGGATTTTTCTGATATTTACTGGCTGAGCTCCGGGAGGTAAACTCCCAAAAGTGTGGGGCTTCACTATGAGCAGGTCCACCTCAGCACTCATTTCTGCAGCAATTCTGCTCATGAGTTTGTTCTGGTGAGCTGTGACTCCCATTATTTTCCCATCTCTCCAGTATTGGGGGCGGTGGTTTGTACCGTGTCCTCCTCTCTCTTACAGATCTGAGACGAATTGGTGCTATTTTTTCTATTCAGTTGCTTACTTGTTAGAACAGAGTGGCGTTTACTAAGTTCCTCACATGTAGAACCAGAAACCAGAAGTTCGTGTTACTTTTGAAATTAAAATTTAAATGTATAAGGAAAGACCTAAGTTCAAATAATCAATAGGATGATTCAAATAATGCTCTTTATTACAACCATTTTGAAAAGCTTCACTGCTAATAGGTTATGAAACTTTGGAATACACACTGTATGGTTTTATTAAAAATAAGAAATACATTCTCTGGTCACTTAAGTAGAAATTGTTTATATTTTAGATAACATTCAGTCATCCGGGCCTAGACATTCAGGGCAGAAGTATAGAATATGTACAACGGCAAATATCCAAGGAATGTGGAAGCCTAAAGTCCCAAAATAGGGTAAGTAATCTTAGCTTATCTCCTATTGTGGGATACAACTAATTAACACATAAGTGAAATTTTTTAGTCCTTTTAATTCTCCATGTAGCTGAATTATACTAGAAAATCTTTTGTGTGTTAATTTGCTACATGCATGTTTATAGAACACTATTACTTAAATTCCATCCAAATTTCTGGTTTGACTCTAGGAATTGCCACTGTGTATTTATCACTGGATAAAGCCAAGAGAAATTGTGTATTGTTAATTTAATGGACTGTATCCATCATTCCACCGTTAGCCCAGACCTGGAGGGTTTTTTAGCCCCGGTTCCAAATATCTTGAGAATGGAAGTTTGTCTCAACCTGAGTCAGGTGCTTACCTGTAGATGGTCACTGTGTCCAGGGACTGGGCATAGGCATAGGAGAAACAAATGTGACTACTAGAAGCCCACTTGTATAGGTAAAGGAAAAGGTCATTTTGATTTAGACACCATTTGATTTATCCCCAGAAAGATTTAACCTGCTCCCTGGCCTCAGGAAGATAATCTACCCAGAAAGGAGGAGGAGAGAGTGAGAATAAGTAGGTGTGGGTGTCCTGTGTTTCAAGTGACTCGTATAACCAAGCTATATACATGTATGTCTTTGTATTCGTTTGCTAGGGCTATCATAACAAAATTGACTGAGTAGCTTGAAAAACAAATACTGATTTTCTCATAGTTCTGGAAACTGGAAGTCCAAAATGAAGATGTTGGCACATTTGGTTTCTTCCCAGCCTTCTCTTTCTGTACCTTTTGGCTGTGTCCTCACATGGTCTTTTGTACACCCACACATCTCTGGTGCCTCCTCTCCCTGTATGTCCAAATTTCCTTTCTTAGAAGGATACCAGTCAGATTGGATTAAGACCCACCTTAATTAAGGATCTATTTTAATGTAATCACCTTTTAAAGGCCCTGCATCCAAATGTAGTCACATTGTGAAGTACTGGGGGTTGAGGTCTCGGCATATGAATTTTGAGAGTGCACAAGTAGCCCATAACATTGCACACTCTGGTTCCTCACATTCATCCCATTACAACAGCCCAAAAGTCTGAACCCCTTGTAGCGTCAATTCTAAATCCTAGATCTTGTCTAAGTCAAGTGTGGGTGAGACTCAAGGTATGATTTGTCCTAAGGCAGAATTCCTCTCTACCTGTAAAACAAGACACCTGTAAAACAAGACACAAATTACCTGCTTCCAAAATACCATGATGGAAAAGGCATACAATAGATACTTCTTTTGAAAAGTGGTAAATTTTAGAAAGAAGAAAGCAGTCATGAGTCCTAAGCAAGTCTAAAACCTGGCAGGGCAAATTCTGTGAGATTTTAAGGTGTGAAAATAATCCTCTTAGGCTTTGGCTCAATGCTTTGACCTATGTGCCTACCACAGTGGTGACCCCATCTCCTTGGCAGTGTGTGATAAACTCATACCAAAGGCTCTAGGTTTCCTGGCCCACTGCAACTGAGGAATTGGCTTTGCCATATGGAATTGAGGAGAGAGACTTACCTTTGGGGTCGTTCTTCCCTTTTTTTAAAGGATAACACATGTTTTCAGTTAGATAGCTGTATTTGCCAGTCCTGTAAATCCTTGATGTCCAGTAGCCTTTCTTCATTTCATCCTACCTCTCTTCCCTTTAGTCCAACATGGCAGCATTTCAGTTGAGATGGTTGGTTGGATTTGGCAATCACACCCATAATCTCTTTATTATGTGATGGATCAGCATACCTTTGCATGCTTTCTAAATTTTTGCACTATCCATAGGCTGAGAATTTTCTGACTCTTCAAGATCTGCCTTCTTTTTGCTTCAAAATTTCTATTTCAATTTATCCCTTTCCTCTTACATTTTGCTGTTAGCAGCAAGGAGTAACTAGGCACCTTCAGCACTTTGCTTAGGAATCTCTGCTAAATACCCAAGTCTATCACTCACAAGTTCTGTATTCCGCAAAACACTAACGTACAATCCATCCACATTCTTCACCCAATTTGTAACATGGATCGCCTTTCCCCAGTGTCCAATAATGTGTTCTTCATTTCCGTCTGAGCCTTCACCAGAAGCATGTTTGACGGCCATATTTCAACCAACAGTCTGTTCAAGGCTTTTTGTAACATACACCTCAAAACTTTTAGCCTTTACCCATTACCCAGTTCCAAAGGCATTTCCACATTTTTAGGTATTTGTTAACAACAACACTCCAATTCTTGGTACTAAAATTTATATGAGTCAGGGTTCTCCAGAGAAACGGAACCAACTAGTTGTGTTATGTACACACAGAGAGATTTATTTTAGGGAATTGGCTCATGCAATAGTGGAGGTACATATGCAAAATATGCAGGTAGGCTATCAGGCTTGAGACCCAGGGAAGAGTTGCAGTCCCCATCTAAAGGTAGAATTCTGCTAGGGGAATTCCATCTTGCTTGGGCGGGGCGAGGCAGGGGGCGGTGGTCAGCATTTATACTATTAAGGCCTTCAGCTAATTGGTGAGGTCTGCCTATGCCCTGGAAGATAATCTGTTTCCCTCATAGTCCACCAATTTAAAGATTAATCTCATCCAAGAAACGTAAACATCCAAAATAATGTTTGATCAAATATTTGGGCACGCAGCCTAGCCAAATTGACATATAAAATTAACCTTCACAGTTATTACTGCAGTTTTCATCTCTTTCCTTTTTAGGTCCCTTTGAAATCAATCCGACATGTCAGCTTTCAAGATGAGGATGAGATTGTCAGGATAAACCCTCGAGATATCTTAATACGTCGTTATGCAGACTACAGACATCCTGACATGTGGAAAAATGACTTAGAGAGAGATGATACTGATTCCAGTATTCAATTTTCTAAACCAGACAGTAAAAAATCAGACTATCTGTACTCTTGTGGGGATGAGACTAAGTTAAGTTCACTCAAAGACTCTGTGGTATTTAAGGCACAGCCTTCCTCATTAAAATTTAAGAAGTCAAAACGAAGAAAAGAAGATGGTGAACGTTCCCGCTGCGTATACTGCCAGGAAAGGTTTAATCATGAAGAAAATGGCAGGGGAAAATGTCAGGATGCTCCAGACCCTATTAAAAGATGCATATATCAAGTTAGTTGCATGCTCTGTGCAGAGAGCATGTTATATCATTGTATGTCAGACTCAGAGGGAGATTTTTCTGATCCCTGTTCATGTGACACTAGTGATGACAAGTTCTGCTTACGATGGTTAGCCCTAGTAGCTTTGTCTTTCATTGTACCATGTATGTGCTGCTATGTCCCTTTGAGAATGTGCCATCGTTGTGGTGAGGCGTGTGGGTGCTGTGGCGGGAAACATAAAGCTGCTGGATGAAAGGATCCAGTGCCAAAATGAGCTTAAAATCTTTGTTTCCAGGAATTAGCTAACTTGGATTTATGGAAACTTTTGGCAAGCAATATGAAATCTTGCCTGGTAATCATTGGGGCCACACGTGGAGGAAGCAGAACTTGTCAGTTCTTGGCATTTCACAAATGCTAGCCATGCCTAACTTTTTCCCTTGAGTGCATGGCATGTTTTGTTACAGGTTGTAAAGAGTATCTGCAAAAGGAAACTATTTCTGGTTATTGGTTATAAAAAGTGAGCATAAAGTATCCAACTAAAAGGGATTAATTTTTGGCATTTTTGTATATTTATGCATTAGGTGATGGGACTTTTAAAGGTTTGAATTCATTAAGACATGAACTAAAAATGCACTAGGGGACAGTTGATTTCAATCTAAGAAAAGTTAACACTTGGGAATTGTAAGAAGTAAAACAAGTACAACTAAATCATTTATTAGTTGTTTTTTGAAAGCAGTTTTATGTATAAATAACAAATGTTTATATTTAACTAAATATAAGGTACGAATTATCACATATTAAACTTTTCTTCCCCTTCCTAGTTCTGAAGTAGATGTACATATATCTACTGTCACATTCCATTATATTTTGAATATTTTACTCATCTAGTTAATAACGTTTTTATTCCATGTGAATGATTTGATATTTTCATCCTCATTTCCCTTGGCTACAGTTTATATTGAGTTATATCTGTACATTCTGGTAATCTAAAATCTTTAAAAATATTCTAATAGGCTTGAGTGACCAATTTTTTTTTAAAGCACAGATGTAATTGTCTAATGTTCTGATGGGAACGTAACACTTATTTTTATATAAAAAGAGACTGAGTAAACATTATAGAAAAAAGTGAGTTTTGGGATTGTTTTGTTTTGTTGTGGTATTCAACCAGCAAGTTGTTTTCTTTCAGAGTTTTCCTCCTTCAAAAAATCATATTGCATTTACAAATGTTTTACAAGGCAAAAAGTGTAACTGGATAGTTAATATAAAAGTTTCCTCCTGAGATCTCCACTTAACTCTGCTAAACTAGAATATGTTCAGCTGTGTTACTAATTTTTTAACTTAATTCTCATTGCTTATTATTTGCATAAGAGTAACTTTTCCCAGTTGCATTTTATTTTATTTAAACTGGCCTAAAAGCAAAATTATTATATGTTAAAGTATATACTGAACTATCCCAGGAAAGTATTTAATCCAACATTGTGAATGAAATATCTTGTACATATAATTTTATTTCTTTTGCAGAGCATTGTATTACTGGATGTTTTATTTACAAAGTAGTTGGATAAATGTTCCAACAAATTGTTGAAAGTGGTTGGGGTCAATTTGTCTGGGTTTTTTTGGGTTTTGTTTTTGGTGGGTTTTTTTTGTTTGGTTTGGTTTCATTTCGTTTTTTTTTTGTTTGTTTGTTTTTTTGGGTTTTTTTGGTCTTTTTAAGTGTTACATTAAAACTCTAACAAAGTAAAGGGTTCTTTAAGAACATTCCCTTAGAGGGATAGAGTTGAGAAGTGTGCCTTTTTTTTAATGGCTTGAAGTTTCAGAAGTGATAGAAATTAAAATCACACTACCATTTGAAGCTCATTTCTATGCAGGTTTTAAAATGTCATTTATGTATCATTCTTTTTACATATCACACTTAAGCTTGTGTTCACTTTCTTCTTTTGCCCCAGATCAAACTGAACAATGTATATAACACTATCTGTCTGTAAAATACTTTTTTTTAAGAAAGCATTTATATTTATATGACAGCTTGAACTGACAACATTGTGTATATAGATCATCTTGAAGTATTATTTCACATTGAAAAGAAGAAAAATATATTGATAACTATAGATGTTATGAAGAAGAGGTTATTTCTAGTTTTGTACTAAAAATCAATTGGATGAACTAAATCCAAAATATGACACTGTAGCAGCCGTTTTAAGACTTATTTTTACTGTTTATATATTTGAACACTGCTACACCAGATGATCTTCATCCCTGAAGTTTTCAGCTAAACTTGGTTTCCTAGAATAGACTGTTAACTTTCAAAATTACTTTTTATTGGTGAAATGGAAATACTCGTTTTCCTTGTGAATGAATTTTCATATTTGTAAGTGCTGAATTTATAATTCAGGTTTGAGCAAGGTGTGAATAACTGAAGAAAATAACTTGCTGGCTATATAGGAAAATGCTGTGGAAATGAACTGTGTATATACTTCTGGGAAGAACAATTTTAATCATTTCTTCTGTTAAGCACTAATCAGTATAGTGCAACTCCTGGTTCTGTACTGTATTTTATATGCAACATATATGCTTTAATATTTTAATGTCTGTGCATTAATATTTTCAACTTGTTTAACCACTTTGCTGCTAAGATTTCGCCATCCCATTCCCATTTTTTCCTTTACCATTTTAAACAAGTTTCTTCATTAAAAACTACGGTGATGAAATGGTTTTTATTTCCCCTTGGATTTTCATAGTTAACACACTCAGATTCCAAACTGGTCAGAAAACTAACGAAATATAGTGCTATCTGAATCCCTATGTGGGAATATTCTCTTGAGTAAATTCTCATTATGTGGGGGGTAAAAAGGATAGTCTGAGTTTCTTATTCTTGACGTGTATCGGTAAGTTCAGGAACATCTTCTCCTTCTGCCTACAGACCTGGTACTGCCAAATGGCTTTTCCTCGGAAACCTTTCTCTTTGAATCTGGTAGTAGAAGCAAATGGCTTCATAGAACAACTCAAGTAACAGTAAACACTGAAAATGAAATCATCTGGATGGCATAATAAGAAAGACTTTGGTCTGATGGCTTGTTGTGTTCAGAGTTGATAACTCTTAAATGATTTTTCTCCTGCCTTGACAGGAGAATCCTTTGATTTTTGAAGAAATAGGAGGTATGGGACTTCAGCACCACCTACTGGATGATTTATAGACCAGAGACCTGAGGTGGCAATCAGGATCTGACAGGGTTCATCACTACTACCAATAAAAAAGGGCTATTTAAGCAGTGGCCACCTCCAAAGGGAGAAAACAAGAGTAAGAAATAGCTCAAAGGAACTGTAAATTGAATCTTTCCTCTAATGTGTCTGGTTGGTCACTGAAAGATTTTAAGCACTTTTTTCTTACATAACCTGTCTTAAAATATTTACTGATATTCAGAACTGGCAATCAAACATAATGGATGTGCCGAAGCATTTGCAAAACCAATTCTTTTAACTTGCAAAAGCCATTACCAAAATGGTATTCTAATTTTCCTCCCATTACCAGTCAGGGAGAGTTGTTTTAAAGAAAATAACGTCACCTGTATTTCATCATGATAACTTCAGAGAGTGTGTGTATGTCTCTGGGATGATGTTGGGACAGGGGTTAAAGTTTAGGGGGGGAAACTTGAAACTACCTATTTTCATTGGTTATTCAGCAGTGCCTAAAATGAACTTTTGAAGTAATATAAATGCACTTTCAACTCATGTGTATAGTGCCATCTGATATGTTGGGTAAGTCTTTCTTTTTCTTTTTTCTCTCCAACCCCTTGATTGAATGCCACAGAGATGTTTTCTAATATCCGTGTAGGTCTTCAAAGTACAGGAAACACGTACTTTCCTCTAGATGGGCAATTCAAAGGCTGTTTCTTTTTTTTGAAATTTACTTAGACTTTGTGATTACACTTTGGAATATATGTATAAGTTTGGGTTTTTAATTTTAGCCCAAAGATATATTAGGCAAGTGTAACATTTTTCTACATGTAACTTTGAAAACTTTATTTACCTAGAAAACAGATCCTTCACTAAATATTCTCATTCTTAATTTGACCTCCAGGTTCACATTTCTAAGGATAAAGGAAAGCACTAGAAACTTGCATTGTTGTTGCACTTAAAAAAAAATTGGTCTATAAACCATGGTAATAATAGTACCATCAGGTGTTTTGCAGTGAGTCAAAACAGTAAGAAACCACAACCTGAGGTGATTTATATAAACCAAAAAAAAAAAAAAAAAAACACCCCACAAAAAACAAACAAAAAAGGGCTTTAAGGTATTAAGGTACTGTTTGCCTAGCAGCCAGGTGGTTATAAAACTTTCATATGCTTTGATACACTGATGTTAGCCATTGTTCCTGAAAGCTCCTTAAATTGCATAAGTTGCTAGTTTTGAAACTTCTCAAGAATAATCTAGTTGAAAAACCTTTGTATTAAAGATACACATAGATTTTTGTGAACATTGCCGGTATGTAGTGTCATTGCTTTCTATTCTTGACCTCAAAAGTGCCTCACTTGTATATTACTTCCATTAAAAGCTTGACTGCATTCTTTCTAATAAGCAATGAAAACTTGTTTAACTCCTGTCATAATGTATCTCCTTAGATATAGTTGCTTAGCTTGATAGTTTGGATATATAATGTAAATATGCATATATAAGTTTGTAACTGTTTTTGTTACATCATACCCATGTAATTGGACATATCAGATGATATAAGAATTTGTTTTAATTACCTGATTAAACCTATCATGAAATACAAAAGGACTTTTTCTTACTCTTCCAGAGGATATCAAAGTATCACATAAGAGATCATAATTACTCAAAGAGAAATCAATAGAAATGAGCTTTTTAAAAAAAATCATTTTTAAGGTATATTTTTAACTGAAAACTCATGTATATAGTTCATCTTATTGACATTTATTCATCCTTGATTGTATCCAGATTTGTTATGGTCTGTTACCTATAAATAGGTAAACACAGTAAATACAAATATATTTATTGGTTTGGGAACATGTTACCACTAAATCTGGATGAAATGATAATCTCAGAATGATATATGGGAAATTTTTAACCCAAAACTGCTACTGCTTTATTGTGTGCCCTACTCGGTTTCAGAGTTTCATTTGTAATATAAACAAAATACTAATCTAGATTAAAAATTAGGACAGTGCTCAAAAATCATAGCTTATTTCAACACCAGAATAACTTTTGGATTACTGTGTTACAGTTGTATTTGCTTGAAGAATCAACAATTAACTGTTTACCATGAATTATGAAGTATAGTCTCCTGTGCTTATTTTCAGGTTTTCAGAAATGTGCTTTACATTCTTCACAATCAAGTTAATATTCACAAGTAAGTAGAATAGTTTCTACATAAGAGAAATTGAAACTAGGGTTTCTGCTTGGCCGTCAGTATAGTGCCATGCACACAGTGGTCCTTAAAGGGGAAAAAAATGGTATTAATAGTAAAACTGAGTCTACTCTTAACTGCTTTAAGATTGGCAGTTTTAAGAGAGATCCCTTGAAGTACTGGCTCAAAAATATATTCAAAATAAAAGTCTAACAAAATCTGAATTGAAATGGTGTTTCTTTTTTTAACAGGTTTTTTTATGTTGTGTGTGTGTGTGTGTGTGTGTGTGTACACACACATGTATGTTTGTTTGTTTATTTTAAGTGTCCTTTGAGAGAGGGAGTGAGAGAATCCCAAGCAGGCTTTGCCCAAGGCAGGGCTCAATCTCACAAACCATGAGATCATGACCTGAGTTGATTTCAGCTCAGATGTTTAACCAGCTGAACCATCTAGGTACCCCTGTTATGTAATATGTTTTAAATGATCACTTTCAGTTCTCAATTCCATAATGAAGTGTTATCCTCCTTTTTTTTCCACTAAAAAAGCGACTTAGGCTGCAAGAGGTTAAAAAATATTCCCAAGATCAGAGGCACCAGGTTTTGAACCCAAATGTGTTACTCCAAAATCCATGCTTTCAGTCACAATGCAATTTTGCATTTTGTTACAAGTGTTACTGATGTACTGAACAGAATAGTTGTATTATTCTGTTACAATGAAATTTTATTTAAACTGGAGTGATTTTATAAGGGAATAACTTTTTTTTTTAAGTAGGCTCCATGCCCAACATGGGTCTTGTACTCACAACCCCGAAATTGAGAGCTGCATGTTCTATTGACTGAGCCAGTCAGGCACCCTACGGGTAAGTTCTTAATTCCCACTCCCTTTTGTTTCAATTCTAGGTCCCCTATTCATCCCTCTCACTAGATTGTGGTGTACTATCCACAGTATGGCATGTGGGGATCTTTAAAATGGGGAGAATAAGATTGTGATAATGCTTCAACAAATCATCAAGATATATCAGTTTGTGCTGATCCAATAGAAAGCACTGAAGACCTACATGCTGTCCAGTGTGTGGTATTGTTCATCTTGCTCAGTTGATGGCATTTCTGTAAAGGTTTTGAGTCTGAGGGATTCTTTTTCACCAAAGCAGTGGTACTTCCTGTTGAGGCAGTAGAAAACAGTGCTCTCAAATGAGTTTTCTGGATTCTGTACTTTTTTCTTTTTTTTTTTTTTAATTCTTTTTTTTAACATTTATTTATTTTTGAGACAGAGACAGAGCATGAACAAGGGAGGGGCAGAGAGAGAGGGAGACACAGAATCGGAAGCAGGCTCCAGGCTCTGAGCCATCAGCCCAGAGCCCGACGTGGGGCTCGAACTCACGGACCGTGAGATTGTGACCTGAGCTGAAGTCGGGACGCTTAACCGACTGAGCCACCCAGGCGCCCCTGTACTTTTTTCAAATAGCCATTTGTATGTCAGTTGTCCCACAAAGCCTGTCTTAGAACCAGACTTGCATTTAGTATCAGGGCTATGTACATGCGTGTCACAGTGAGGGCAGTGTCCCCCTTCCCTGAAACTTACTTTTAACCTAGGAATAATTTACAGCAACCAAGAGGTAGTATGCAATTTGTAAAGTACAGGAAGAATGCCAGAATTCCTAATACTGAAATAGGATCATCCTGGATGATAAAACTTAAGGAAACCTGTTTAACTTTCATTTCTGTTATTTTTAAATTTTGCATTGTCAAATTACAAGATACTAATTTAAGTGATTTTTTTTTTCCTTTTGAAATCTGATACAGAAGATCTTAACGGATATTACTTGTCCAACATAAACACCTTTTGAGTCCTTCGTATTTTCCTCCCTCCTTTTCTCTGTTACAGGAATGTCTCCAACCTCTCCAAATGTATGAGGGGAAGAATTCGTGAAGAAGAAATTTTAGCAGTATATTAGAATTCTTTTTAAAATGCTTGTATTATTCCCAAGAATGACCGACAAGCTTAAATATGTGTCTATTATCAGTAAGGGAAACCAGTGTTTGACTATCACTTAAGATTTAAGAGAAAACAAGATCTATGAATTTATGAACTTCTAGCTGGTTAATAGTTCTTTTTAAAGTTCTTGTTAAGTTATCAAAGTGAAATGCACAAAGATAGCATGATACCCCCAGAGTTCTAAGAAGGAAATAAGGATCCAAACCAAATTACTTAAGATTGTTGATACAAGTTGAGGTCACTGGGACTATACAAATCTCTCTTTAGAGATTCATACAATACCCTTATTTTACAAAATTTAGAAACCAGGCTAAGGAAGTTAAGATATTAATGCAAGGTCATCCAGTCATTTAATAACATAGCCTGCATTTTTAAACACATACATCATGTTGCCTGGAGCACATCTCGTGCAGGCACCTCAAATTCAATAAGCCCAAAACGAATTCCCCTTTTTTCTCTTCTCTGTCCTGATGGATAGTGACACCACTGTGTATGCACTAGTCTCAGCTAGAAACCTGGTCATTATCAATTTCTCATTTTCTCTTTTCATTAATCACCAAATTTTTTACACTTGTATTTCCTACGTGTCCCTGAAATCTGTGTTCCTCTACCCACTGCTGCTATCTTTGTAGAAGTATGTCATTAACTGATGTTGGGGATTAGGCATTGAAGCCCTTGGACATTTTTATTTTTAACAAAAGATGGTCTGTATTTTAAATGTGATTGGAAGGTGAAGCACCTTAGACTGCAACAAGATGGTGATAGAGGTGGACATCTTCAGATTGAGATCTACCCAGATTCAGACAAAAATGGTTTGTGGGATTGAGGAATTGAATGATAGTGGCTTTGAACACTATTTCAGCACTAGGGCCAGCTAAGGAATTAAGAACAACTTAAACTATAAGGAGCAAACTTACAAATATGATAAACTTTCAGCTGTGTGTGTTCACCTCTCCTTAAAGACATTCTTCCCCCTCACCCCCCAGTAGTATAAGCTTGTTATCTTTGTTGTGTGATTGTTTTCTAAGAGCTCAGGTGAAAGAAGAGTCCATTGCTGGAAGCCTTTGGGATCTTACTGCTGATAGCATTATAAGGAAACCCCCTAGATCCGTAATCAGGTGAGACCATATTCAAAAGGGTTTCTTTGCTTTTTATGGCTCACTTTTTCCTAAAGCAACATCAAAAATAGCCTACCTTGTACAGATTTCTTTCCCTTTTGAAGGTCACAAGGTCACATCCCCAGGCAAGCCTGACTACTTAAAAGGTAATTGGGAACCGAACCATCCAGGGTAAAGGCAGAGCAAATGAAAAGGCTCCAAATAGATGGGAACTTGGCTGGTTGAAGGAACAGCAGGAAGGTTAGTATGACCACATACTCAGGAGCTCATGAGAAAAGGTCAAGTTACAGAGATAGCAGGTGCCAGATCTGGGAACTTGAAGCTCAGATTTTATTCTGTGAGTGACCAAAACCCCCTGGAAAATTTTGAAAGGGAAATTTAACAATCTCTTGCTATGTGGCTTTTTTTTTTTAATTGAAAACCTAGTGCTGGCCTCAGATGTTGGGCCATCTTCTATTTTTTCAAGTATTGTCCTGACCATTTCACTGAAATGCTCTCAACAAAGTCCCCTACCCCCTCCACATTTCTAAATCCAGTGGATTTTTCTTAGGTAGACTTCACCTCACTGAACATCTGACATACTCTTTACTTCCTTGCACTACACTACCCTGGTTTCCTCCTATTTCACTGGTTCCTCTTCTCTTTTCTAGATCCTTCTCCTCTTCCCAATCATCACAAGTGGGAATTCCTCAGGGTACAGTAGCCTGGGTTACCTGTCACACACATACTGGTGATATCCATGTTTAGGTCTTCTATTTGACATCTCCACTGGGATATCTGGGGCATTTCCATTTCAGTAAGACCAAAACAGGACTCTTGATTCCCCGTCCATACCTGCTCCACCTCCAGTCTGCCTCCTTTTAAGAAATAATCATAATTTGGGGCACCTGGGTGGCTCAGGCAGATAAGTGACTTCGGCTCAGGTCATGATCTCACGGTTTGTGGGTTCGAGCCCCGCATCAGGCTCTGTGCTGACTGCTCAGAGCCTGGATCCTGCTTCAGATTCTGTGTCTCCCTCTCTCTCTGCCCCTACCCTACTCATGCTCTGTCTCTCAAAATAAATAAATAAACCTTGAAAAAAAAATTTTTAAATCCTAATTTACCTACTTGCTCGAAGAATTACTTTTCTCCTCATCAAAGACTTTAAAAATAGATTGTGAATCTGAATAGTTGTCCTCATGTTTGCCACTACCGTCTGAGTCCCAGCCTCAATTACCTCTTGCTTGTAGTTCGTAATAGCTTCCTGCCTCCACCCTTTTCACTTTCAGATCTCTTATTTTTAGAATTGACTTATTACCTTATGTCTATTGACTCTTGGTTTGTCTTTTCCATTACCATAATTTCAGAATTATTACCTTTTTTTTCTTAACTTGACAGTTATTTCCCCTACTCTTTTCCTTTCCTTTCCACTGGTGATTTGTGGTTAATCAGGAAGGAGAACTTAACGTTTATATGCCTATTAGGTGCCAGGTACGTGTGGAATATATCCACATGTTATTTCATTCCTTAATAACTTTGTGAAGTAGGTATGATTATTTCTATTTCACAAATGAGGAAAATGAGAGCATACAAAAATTAAGAAACTTACCTACATTCTTTTTTTTTTTAAATGTTTAATTTTTGACATGGGTGGGCAGAGAGAGAGGGGAACAGAGAATCCGAAGCTGGCCCCAGGCTCTAAGCTGTCAGCACAGAGCCCAACACAGGGCTTGAACTCATGAACCATGAGATAGTGACCTGAGCAGAAGTCAGATGCTCAACTGACTGAGCCACCCAGGTGCCCCTACCTATAGTCTTAATTGTGGGAGCTGAAATTCAAACACTGTTCTTTCTGACTCTTACTCCCCTGGCTACTATTCTGTCTCTGGGGAATTTTCCCCCATTGTCCCCTTCTTAAGTCCCTGGCTTCTCCTCAGCTTTGAATTTCTTTTGATTTATTGCTTTTGCTTATTCTATCTTCTTTTCCTTCAAATTCCTGACTTTTTTTTCTCTCATTATTTTGCATTTCCCTTTACTATACTCACTGACCTATTCTTATCCACAAATGACACTCAAGTAATATTACATTTTCACAGGGCAGTCTATAGGATGAGTTTCACAACTACCATCTATATAAAAGCCATTTAAAGATATTAAGTCTGTGTTTTGAAGACTTAGAAAATGAGTAACTGGGAAGTCAGGCTGAGCCTCTGTACCATGTTTCTGTAGTGCCTTACATTCTGATAAAGAGGCCATTCTTGGGGTGCCTGGGTGACTCAGTATGTGAGTTCTAGCCCTGCATCAGGCTCTGTGCTAACAAACAGCTCAGAGCCTGGAGCCTGCTTCAGATTCTGTATCTCTCTGTCTCTCAAAAATAAATAAATGTTAATTTTTTTTTTTTTTTAGAAAGAGGCCATTCTTTTCTTCCTGGTAATGGATAGCATTAAGTCTGTTGTGCCTTGTAAATGCTGGCACTCATCCATTTCTTCCTGTAGGTTGGTCTGCAATTGATTTAAATCATCTCCACCTCTGATGACATGACATAGATTTAATCTGTGTGTATCTTAATAGAGGATTTCTCCTTTTCAGCATTTAAAAATCATTTCTTCTATATGAGTGATATTTTTCTTAGGCATTTTCCCCCCAATTTTTAGTATGAGTACACCTAATGATACATAATACTGTTTTTAACCAGAAATAATAGTCCCTAATATATAACGGGTCCTGGTCCTTGGATCCTGTGTTACCTTGTATCAAAAAATGGTCTCTGCAGGTCTGACTAATTAAAGGATCTTGAGATAGATTGTCTTGGACTATCCACAAGTATCCTTTAAGAGAAAGAGAGTACACACTCACACACACACACACACACACACACACACACACACACACACAAAATGTGTAAAGACCGAATAGGGAGACATTTGAAAATGGCTGCTCTTGGAGATTGAAGGGATGTGGCCACAAGCCAAGGAATGCTAGTGGCCACTAGAAGCTGAGAAGGGAAGGATTCTCCTCTACCAAGAGCCTCCAGAGGGAGCACAACCCTGATGACACTTTGATCTTAGCCCAGTGATCCCAATTTCAAACCTCTGGCTTCTAGAACTCTTAGAAAATAAATTTCTGTTGTTTTAAGCAACGAAGTTCGTGGTCATTTTTACAACAGCCACAGAAAATACATCTCCCAAAAGGCAGAGCATTGGACCATAGAGAACAATGGATAAGGGAATTGTTCTCAGCAAGATCGAATTCCTTCCCACTTCTAGGGTAGGAGACCTTCTATCTCCTACTCCTTCACTTTTCAAGTGAAAGTTTTTATTGTGGTTATTCTGTTCTTGCTTCAACATTGTATATTGGATGTGTTGGAGGAAAGGGCAGATAAGTTGGCCCTTTTGGCTCAGAAATCTATGCGGAAGAAGCATGTCCAAAAAGAAATACCTAGATGACTTGAAGATCCAGGATGTGAGCTGGATGCAGCAATAGCACGGAACAGACAGTCCCCAACTTACAAAAGTTGACTTAAGGACTTTTCAGCTTTATAATGGTGCAAAGGCGATGCTAATTCAGTAGAAACCATACTTCAAATTTCGAATTGTTATCTTTTCTTGAGCTAGCGATATGCAGTTCAATGCTGTCTTGTGATGCCGGACAGGGGCAGCGAGCCACAGCTCCCAGTCAGCCACGCGGTCAAGGGGGTAAATGACCAGTACACTTAAAATGACTCCATTTTTTAAAACATTTTTTGTTTATTTATTTTAAGGGAGAGCGAGAGTGTGGGTGCGCAAGTGGGGGAGGGGCAGAAAGAGAGGGAGAGAGAGAATCTCAAGCAGGCTTAGTGTTGCCAGCACAGAGCCCGTGTGGGGCTCAAACTCACGAACCCTGAGATCACGACCTGAGCCGAAATCAAGTGTAGGAAGCTTCACCGACTGAGCCACCCAGGCACTCCATAACGATTCTGTTTTTCACTTTTAGTAGTGTATTCAATAAATTACATGAGATACTCAACACTTGGTTATAAAGTAGCCTTTGTGTTAGATGGATTCTGCCCAAGTAACGCAGGCTAGGCTAAGCTATGTGTTGAGTAAATTAGGTGTATTAAATGCATTTTTGACTTAACAGTATTTTCAACTTATGATGTTTACTGGGACATAACACTATCATAAATTGAGGAAGATCTGTGTTTTAGGATGTCTCACTTGGAAATGGATTGTGTTCTTTGTATGGATAGAAAGGATCAAAGGCATAATTGATGACTTCATTAAGGCAGAAATTTTAGTGCTTATCCAGTATTCATGTGCTTCTCTACATCACTAAACTTCCTCTGGGGATAGGTTCAAGCCACGTGACTCGTTCTAGCTGGTATAATTTGAGGGGTGGTGACGTGTCACATTGGGGGTATGGCAGGTAAGAACTGGTGTGCCTCCTTTGGCTTTTGCCCTGCTGTAGAGCACTTGGATGTCATGTGTAGCTGATGTAACTACAGGATGAAGGAGAATCATCTAACTTCATTGAACTTTGCCTGAATAAGAAATAAACCTTTGTGTTAACCCCATGGTACTTTGGATTTTTTGGGTTTTTTGTTTTGTTTCAACAACATAATCTAACATTGTCCTGACCAATGTAAGTCATAAGCATTTTCCTAAATTATTTTAGGATATTGAATCAGTTTGTCAGTGAAAGTAAATTAGACAGTGAATCTCTGTACAATGTGTATTAGTGGACTATTAATAGGTCCCCATCCTCACTAAATAAATCCTCAAGTTTAAAGAGGATCTATCCAGGGGTGCCTGGGTAGCTCAGTCAGTTAAGCGTCTGACTCTTGATTTTGGCTCAGATCATGATCTCACGATTTGTGAGTTCGAGCCTCACATCGGGCTCTGCATTGACAGTGTGGAGCCTGCTTGGGATTCTCTCTCTCTCCCTCTCTCTCTGCCACTTCCCCACTTGCAGTCTCTCTCTCTCTCAAAATAAATAAGTAAACTTTTAAAAAAATAATAAAGAGGATTTATATGAAGAAACATCAATTTGTTAGCCACTTAAATTGTTATGTGACTTTGTCTCACACTAAGTACAGGAAAGAGTACAGCTAGATATGAAGCTCTGTGTGATAGTCTAAGTTTACTACCATACCCCAGTGGCAACCTCTGAGGATGAATGAAAGTGAATCAAATATTATATAATGAAGACTCATATGTCATGCCAGAAAGTTGAAACTTTATCCTGCATGTTATAAAAAATCCATTAATGGAAGGGGGGATGCCATGATCAGATTTGCATTTTTGAGTGATTATTCTATTAAATTATTCAACAAATATTTATTAAGTGGATTCTAGGGTAAGCAAGATAGAAATGTTACGTGCTTTTGTGGGGTTTATGTTCTAGGTAGGGGAGAATGTTCGATAGCCAAACAGCTAAGTTAGAGAGTTGAAAGTTGTGAAGAGAAAATTAATATTGAGTTAGAATAAAGAATACCTGGTGGCCAATGACAGCCTAAGAAAGTGGCCTTTGAAGTGAGGCCCAAATGTTGATAAGAAGCCACCTATGTGAAAATGAGAGGAAAGTACATTGCAGGAATAGAGAACAGTTCTGTGGTAGAGACTTTTTGTACTCCTATCTGACCTGCTTCTTTTTCTTTCTTTCTTTCTTTCTTTCTTTCTTTCTTTCTTTCTTTCTTTCTTTCTTTCTTTCTTTCTTTCTTTCTTTCTTTCTTTCTTTCTTTCTTTCTTTCTTTCTTTCTCCTTTCTTTCTTTCTTTCTTTCTTTCTTTCTTTCTTTCTTTCTTTCTTTCTTTCTTTTTGAATGTTTATTTTAATTTTGAGAGAGAGAGAGAGAGAGAGAAATAGTGTGTGTGGGTATGCACACACAAGAGGGGTGGAGAAAGGGAACAGAAGGAGGGAGAGAGAGAATTCCAAGCAGGCTCCTCACTGTAAGTGCAAAGCCAGACGGGGCTCGAGATCCCATGAACTGTGAGATCATGACCTAAGTGGAAATCAAGAGTCTGACGCTTATCAACCGAGCCACCAAGGCGTCTGCTGAGTTGCTTCTCTTTAGCATACAAAGGATTGTACTTCCCAACCATCTTGCAAGGAGGTGGGGTTATGGACAAGTTCTAGAAAATGGGCTGTGAGAAGAAGTGATAGAAATAATTTCCAGGCTGATGTGAGACCCTCTCCTCCTCTACCACAATTAACGTTGGTGAGGCTGCATACTGAAATGGTGGGACTTTAAGACTGAGGCTGCCTGAATTACTGAGTCTGCATCATGGACATTGGTTGTCCTGTGGAATTACTGAGCCCCACTGGATACTCTGCATGATTCAGGGATTGTATGTTACAGTAACATACACTATCCTAGCCTGTCTAATGCAGACCCTGAGGTAGGAGCAAGGTTTGTAGCTTGCCGAATGAGCTAGAAGACCAGAATAAGAGCAGAGTAAGCATGGGGAAACAGAAGCCAGATCATACACACTTTGTAAACTGAGGTAAGGAGTTTTTATTTTATTCTAAGTAGGAGAGGAAACAACTGTGTTTTAAGTGGGGAGGTGACATTTTGTAATTTACAATTCTAAAAGATTACTCTGCTAATCTCTGGAGAGCTCAGTGAGGAGGAAGGAGGCAAAACAAAAGCAGGAAGGCCAATTAGGAAGCTGTTCTAGTAGTCTTCACAAATTATTCTTGTTTGGATTAGGTTAGTGGGAGTAAGAATGAACAGAAGTGGACAGACTCCATGTAAGTTTTGAAGGAGGCATCAAAAGGACTTCCTAATAGATTAAAAGGGGTGCACAGGAGGAGGGGATCCGTGAAAGAGAATAATCTTTGGGCTTAAGTCTGGAGAGATATTGACGTGGGCAAGGTTGGGGAAGGAGCAAGTCTTGGCGAGGGTGGGAAAGAAAGCTGTGTCACATTTGAGGTCCCTATTAGACATCCAAGCGGAGATGTTGGATAGGAACATTAATATATGACCATCATTTGAGGAGCGGTCAGATTTACAGATGTAAAATTGGTATATAAATTATTTTGCCTTCACCTTTAGTTTTCATTTTGTGGGGCTGTTAGGATTAGTAATTACGTAATGAGTAAGCTTGACCTAATGCACACATATTGTACCCCCAAAATGCAGAACATACTTTATTTTCAAGCACATTTAGAAAATTTACAAAAAAATGACTATATTGGACCATAACACAAATTTCAATACATTTAAATTTTGTTAAGTTTTATTTATTTGTTTTTAGAGAGGGAGAGAGAGAGAGAGAGCATGTGCAGGGGAGGGGCAGAGAGAGGGAGAGAGAGAATCCCAAGCAGGTCCCACACTGTCAGCACAGAGCCTGATGCTGTGCTCAAATCCACAAACCGTGAGATCATGACCTGAGCCAAAATCAGGAGTCGTAGGCTTAACTGAGCCACCCAGGAGCCCTACGAATTTCAGTACTTTTAAGAGATTGGTCATAGACACATCTCTGGTCTCAATGAAGTTAGGGAATAAAAAGATAATTAGAAAAAAAAAAACATGTAAGGTGCTTTAGAATCACGCTGTTAAATAACTTGTTCAAAGAGGGACTTATGATAAAAATGTAAGATTCCTTTGACCAGAACAATAATAAAAATAACAGATATCAAATATCAAAACATGTAAGATGCAGCTAAAGCAGTACTTGGAGAGAAATGTATAGCTTTAAATTCTATTAGAAAAGAAGGGAGTCTTAAAACTAATGTGGTACTAAAGAGCCAATATGAAAAGTTAGGAAGAATAGTATAATAAAGGTGAAGAAAGATTATAAAAGAATATAAGGTTGGAATTAAATAAACTAGGAAACATACAATATAGATGGCGATTAACAGAGCCAAAAGTTGGTTTTGAAAAAACTAACCGATAAACCTCCAGCAAGATTGGATCAAATGAAAAGGACCGAATAAACAAGATCAGGGCTCTCTATCCAACAGAAATATAT
Organism: Panthera tigris; assembly: GCF_018350195.1. Lineage (NCBI taxonomy): Eukaryota > Metazoa > Chordata > Mammalia > Carnivora > Felidae > Panthera > Panthera tigris. The sequence continues at coordinate 64,269,395 of NC_056665.1, read as the reverse complement.
TTCAAAAACAAAGGTGAAATAAAGACTTGTTCAGACCTAGGAAGGCCAAAAGAATTCATGACTAGCAGAGCCACACTGTAATAATATGAAAAGAAGCCTCAGCCAGAATAAAAATGATACCAGATGGAAATCTGGATCCAAACAAAAGAGTGAGAACACCAGAAGTAGTAACTATGTGATCAAATAAATACTTCACTCATATTTAATTCTTTTTTAGAAAAATATTGACTGTTTAAAAAAAATTTGTTTTTAATGTTTATTTATTTTTGAGAGAACAGAGTATGAGCAGAGGAGGGCAGAGAGAGAGAGGGAGACACAGAATCCAAAGCAGGCTCCAGGCTCTGAGCTGTCAGCACAGAGCCCGACGTGGGGCTCAAACTCACTAGCCGTGAGATCATGACCTGAGCCGAAGTCGGACGCTAAACCCACTGAGCCACCCAGGCACCCCCCAAGATATTGAATGTTTAACCAAAAACCATGTAGTATGTGGTTTATAACAGACGTAGAAATAAAATTTATGGCAATAGCACACAAAAGCTGGGAGAGGAGAAATGGAATATTATAAGGTCCTTAGACTGTATGTGAGATGTTATAACTTGAAGGTAGACTGGTAAATATTGATACTATAAATTGTAAAGTAACCTCTAGCAATTTCCCCTGTCTGTAGAGGACACAGCAGGTAGCATCTTAAACTGGAAAGCTTTAGTCCTCCAGACTGGGCCCCAGGACCTACCTAATTTGCATTGAAACCACTCTAGGGTGTTTTGTTAAACAAAGGTGCCAACCTCCTGATTCTTGGCTATCAGCACCACAGCAAAGCAGACTTTGACATGACCGTTTTCCAACGCAGGGTTTCTACCTCTAGTAATCTCAGCCTAAAGAAGGAGGTCATCCATAGCAATCTTTTCATGTACACATAAAATCTTCCCTAACAAGGTATGATTTCCTTTGGACAGGGACTGAATGGTATTTAAATGTTGTTTATCTTCAGCCCAACAGAGTATCTTCATTTTGATTTGTATCTCCGCTTAGAAATACACTAAATATTTGCTGAGTAAGTGAATGATTGGCTACATGTTACTTAAAGCCACGTGGAACAGTATAAATGAATCACCAAAAGGGGAGGGTCCCTGAGGGTTCCACCTCACCTCCCACATTCCTAACTCAGCACAGTTGGAAATCTGTCTTCTCAGAACTTGTCACATGATTGCACCCTTTTGCCTTCTTTTGAGGTATATCATGACACTCGGCTATTTCTGCTTTTCTGTCATTTTTATCATGGCCTCAATTTACAAAATTATCTGTACTCACTTCGAATACCTTGCTTATCAAATATTACTGCCTCTTCTGCACAGATGTTTTACGTGCTAAGAGATCAGTCTCTACCCAACCCCCAACATTGAACAAAAACTACATTCATTAATTACTTCAATTATCTACCCCATGTTAGCTTCCCTTCTCTGAAGAAGTTCTGAACAGATTTTTGAAGACTAAAGTGGAGAAAATATAGTTAAGCAACTTCCAGTCTTTTCAAATGGCTGCAATTTAGTGCTTCCTTTGGAGAAATGTATTTTTCTTCTCAGTCAATAAAGTGCAAATAATAATGTTTTCAAATACTAATTCACATGGTTAAATTTGTTGGAGTATTTCTATATTTGGTAAACCACTATGGTTTATAACTATCTGTTACTCAAGCTTTAAGAAAATCTTTAACATGCAATAATGCCACCTAGTATTTAAGTAACATCTGATTTCACAAATACAGTTAAGATATTTTTTGCATGAGTGAATGGGACAGAAAGGAGTGTGAAGTGTCATGTGCCTTGCTGTCTAACTCACACTTTGAAAATAGTGTCTGGGGATGGAAAGTTGGTGTTGGGGACAGGAACAGGAGGTGGAGACAAGAAGATTGAAATGTAGGGTGGAGAAAAAAAGGTGAAAGGGAGGCTGGGCTGTGGTTCTCTTCTCACCTTTCTTCATTGGATCCTCAACTCACCCCTTGAATTGCTTGAGTTCCAAAGATTCTACCCACGATATCTTGGCTTCCTACTTAGTGCACACTTCTGGGGAAATCTCATTGGCTTTGGGGTCTTCAGCTGCCATGCATGTGCAGGTGACACTCAACTCTATAATGGTGGCCCAGATATTTCTTGTGAATATGAAACACGTGTTTCCAATTGCATGTGGCCATAACTAACTAGACACCCCTCCAATAGAGCAGGGATGGGCAAACTGTAGTGTGTAGGCCATTTCTGCCCTGATGTCTGTTCTTACATAGCCTACAAGCTAAGAATGAATTTTTTAAGTGGTTGAAAAAAGTCAAAAGAATAATATTTCATGACATGAAAATTATGGGAGATTCAATTTTTATTGTCCATAAATTAAGTGTTTTGGGAATTTGAATTGACCATAGCTGCTTTTGTCCTACAGTGGCCAAGTTGAGTAGTTATGAGTGGTTGTGCCAGAGACAGTATGGCTCACAAAGCCTAAAACATTTATTATCTGGGCTTATATAAGTTTGTCTTTATAAGAAAAGGTTTGTTGATCCTCGCTCTAGAGTACAACAGAAGTGATGCTATGTAATTCCCTAGTCTGGATCATAAAAGGTGATGTAGCTTCTGCCCTGTTGACTGTAGTCCTCAACTTAGAAGACTTCAGCCACCACATAAGCAGTCTGAGTGCCCTGGAGTCAGCATGTTGTAAGAAAATGCAAACCAGATGACTTGGAGAGTCCCCGAGAGAGAGCTGCTCCAGACCCCTCAAACTCCTGTTGCAAGTGCATTATAAACTTACAAGCCAGAACTGCCCAACCAAGCCCTTCCTGAATTCTATACCCACAGAAACCACGAGGAATAATAAAATGATTGCTGTCACTTTAGGCCACTGCATTTTGGGATGGTTTGTTACGCAGCCAACACTGCCATTACTTTCCACTACTGCAGCAGCCTCTTCCTGTTCCTTCTCAATCCATTTGTAGCACATTGTATTATCATCTGTTTTCTCCCCTGAAAGAGTATTTTATATCACCACCCTTGTTATGTCTTCCTCTAGGCTAAGGATACTTCCTCATTCCTTTGTTTGCCTTGGGCCAGTGGAACTGTGAGTAGATGTGACCTCTGGGCAGAAGCTTTGAAGGGATATGGGAACTTTCCTCCATGCCCTCTGCCACGAGAATGGTGAGTCTCCTAGCAGGGATGCTTGGTCAGCCTGAGTCCTAGAATGGGAAGACATGTGGGGCTGACACACAGTCCACACGCAACCTAGGACAGTCTCAGAGTCACAGGGATGCTGACCCTCAGCAGGTCCATGGCTGATAGGTAACATGAATAACAAATAACCTTGGTTGCTGCAAACCACTGAGATTCTGAAGTTATTTGTTCCTCAGTATCACTGTAGTGAGATGAGCTTCTATAGCGTGTGTCAATACCCTGAGCATATACAGAATATATTGTGGTGGATTGTGACTGGTCCTTCACCTCCTGTCATCACCTGACAGTATCTTCCCAGTGGTTCCATGTTTCTGTGCCCTGTGCGGACACTATTTCTTCTGCCTGGGATGCCCTTGACCACCTATCAAATTATACGTACTCCAGAACTTTAGTGAAACAAACACCACCTCTTTTATGATGTCTCTCTCGGTACCTTCTCCGGCACTTGTTCATATGCCAAAGAGCACCTACCTTCACATGGTGATGTTTGTTCAACAGTGTAAGTCTCCTTAGACTGTTCTCCCCTAGAAGACAGGGAGTGTCTTTTCCATGTTCGTATCAAGTCCCCAGATCCTAGCACAAAGCCTAGCATTGATGAGAACTCAAGGAACTTTGGCTGATCAAGTGACCTGAGGCAGAGTGAGTCCTGAGAGTGAGAGATAGGATTTAAATTTGGGGCAAATCCTCTGTTTGGAACACTCTCATTTCTAGCCTCCAGCATTTTCTTGCAGAACAAACCAGATTCAAATACACATCAAAGGCAACTCCAAAGATAAAGGATTCACAAAAATTCATCCTGAAGACTGTTGTGGTCTTAGTTTTGGAGTTGATTTCATATGTATGAAGCTCTGTTGGTTTGTTTATTTTAGTACCACCACACGACTCATCATGTCCTCCTATCCCTTTATCTGTCTTCTTGTCCTCAAATCCCCTAACCAGTAAGTTCCAGGAAACCACCCAGTTTATAATACCTTAGCACACCTTCAAAGAAGTACCCTGGGTTCCTGCCAGGACAAACATTTCTGATTCACCTATTCATCCTTTGGGGGTCTCTATCAAAGTCCTTGAGGCAGCTTTCTGAAAGAGGGCAGTTCATGCCTAGGGTGGATCAATCCCCACCCAGAAGGGACAGAAGAGAGGGGACTGAGCCTTTTCTGTCTTTTGGTGCCCACAGCATGTTGCATGGAACCATACTCCTTTTGCTGATTGATGAGGACTGCCTGTTAACAGAACTAGATTGTCCTATTAGCATGATGGAGGCACGCTTTGGTGAGTCTTAAGTTTTCTATATATATATTTTAAAACCCTATATGAAAGTAATATAGTAACTATCAGAGATTGTGAGTATTAATTGGATGCGTACTTGTTTTATTTGACTATAATCCTGGCTCAGTCTCTAGCTAGCTCTTTGGGCCTCAGCAAAATGAGTGGTTTGGAAGTAACTGGGAGCTAATGTTCCCTTAAACCTCTGAGATTCTAAGATTTCATAATGGATTTAGCAGCTGCAGGTTTTTGATGATGTGCCCAGAAATACACACCACAATTGGATCAAGATTGTGAACGCGCTGATCTTTAAATAAGGATGAGTAGGGGGAACTGATGAAGTTATGGTGAGGATAAAATAAAATGCTGTATGTGAATATGCTTTGAAAATGTTCAAGCATTTTATGTGAAGTCCTGCCCATATTGAAGAGCGAAACACTACATTCAGCAGCTTGCTATCTCCTTAATGAAATTGGTGATTATTTTGTACTGATGGTAGTCCTCAAAGGAGAGAAATGGCTAAAAGTGGGTTCTACTAAGAGATGGTATGAAGACTAGAATGTTCCTCACATTACTCAGGGTCTTCTGCCCTTGCCTTGTGGCAGGAATCAGTGATTGTTATCGCCTTCTGACCCATTTGCAAGCTTGAAATCCAGCATCCTTCTGGACCCGCCCTGTTCTGCATTTCCGTTCTGGGGGCCACCACGCAGTGCCACCTCTTTGGTCTGTGCTGCCATCACCTCTTGTCTGGACTTGGCACAGTCTGTCCCACCCACACCCATCTGTGACCTGGCCCACCTCCCTCAACCCCTTCTCTACACTTCAGATCTGACAGAGTACCTCCCCTGCTCAGATCCCTTCCATGGCTTCCCATTGGCCCCTTAATACTGCTCTGGGCCCTCCACAGCTCTCTCAGCCTCAGGGCTCCAGTCCCTCTGGCTTTCTTTCAGTCTTTCCGTCCATACTGTCCCACAAGGCCTTCGCTTGTGCAATCCCTGGCCCGACGCTCTCACCACATCTACTCTCCTGGCCAACTCCTACTCACCTTTCTAGAAGCCCTGCATCGTTTCCTCAAGAAAACTTTCCCTGGACTCCTTGGTTGCTTATGCTCTCTCATAGCTTTAGACACACCCTTGACATTTACTTGTGTGATTGTTTGATGAATCATAAGCTGTAATTCCCATGAGACCAGGGGCTCTCTTTATTTTTGTGTATCATCTGAATCCTCAGCACCTAGCAGAGTAGGAGCTCTGTAAATATTTTTAAAATAAATGAATACTGTTAAGGATTACCCTTTCCCTTGAGAACCCAAGTACCTCAGGACTAGAAAACTACAGGTTAGTAGATCTGTTTCCTCAGCGACAGTAATCACCTAGAAGGGCACTGACCTTGATGTGTGGTATGGAGCAGCAGAGTGCAGATTGAGCCCTGGGAGGGGGATGAGTGCCAAAGACTAGGTACAAGGCACCAGTTTCCCCTGGTGCCTGGGGTTGCTTCTTCATGCTGGTTTTCTACTTGGAGATCTTGCAAGGACAGAGCGCATCTGCCCCCTGGTCCCTGAGCTCTAAGGACTTGAATGTTCTAAAGGACATTCAGGAAGCCATGAATAATTAAAGGAATTAGATCTGAGAGTGACCAGAAAAATCATGGGCCTGGCCGAAATTCTATGCTTGTGGGTGAGGAGAAATTAGCCCACTCAGAAGAATTATTGAGGCACTTATGAGAAAGGGATTAAGTTGTTTGTTTTGTTGTTGTTGTTGTTGTTGCATCCTAAAGTCTTGCTTATTCAAAGGATGACATTTGTGCAGAGTATTTTTTTATCCTTTTATCTCTACCTGAAAGACAATTCAGTACACTGGACTCCTCCTTCTCTCAAAATGTGCATCTTTTAGCTCAGTGGGACACCACTTTCTGATTTTCCCTAAACTCTCAGGCTGTTCCTCTCCAGACCCCTTTGCTAGCTCCCCCTCTTCTGCTAAGCTGCTATATTGTGCGCCAGGGCTCCGGCCTCAGCCCTTTTGTCTTCTCTGGGTGATCTCATCTGGAAGATGGCTTTAATTACCATCTATTAACTGAAGAGCTCCCAAATTTATATCTCTGATTCTGACCCTCCCCTGACTCCCAGGGTTACCTAACCAAAAGAACCTTCCTAACATCTCCATTTAGATGAGGTGCTGGATGTTTTCCATTTCCCCCTCCAGATCCACTATCCTCCCGTTGACTTTCTGGTCTGTGCTCCCCCCCCCCCCGCCGCCGCCAAGGCTGACCATTATGTACAGCATCACCAAGCTGTCTTCTGGCCTCCAGTTGGGTTTGCCCAGTGGAAGGCATTGGCAATAGACAGGAAGGCAGGAGGAGAGTGAAGTCCAGTGTGCATTCCCTTGTCTTCCTCTTTGCCTGCTCACCGAGGGTTAGATGTTTCCCTCTATTGGGGTAGGCCCTCCCCCGTGGCCACTCCTATTCTCTCTGGCTCCTAGTAAGCCCACCCTTCCTCCCCTTGTCTCTTCAGGCTCAGAGCCAGTCACCTTTCTGTGCTGTGGTTTGTCCCAGGGAGCTTCACCACCATTTGTTGGTCTTCTTATAACAGTCTGTTCATTCAACTCTCTTCAGTGCCCCAGTATGAGAGTACCTCTGTTTCCTGCCTGATCCAGGTTGATATGAACACTACCAGATAAACTTAACACAGCCCAAATAGGACTCCCATCCCTGCTAGCCCTCAGTCCTCCAGCCATGCTGCATGGCACCAGCACACAACCCCTTACTCAAGCCAAGAACCCAAGACTCAATTCTATTCTAAAATGTTGGCATTTTGTTGGGTCCTCATGGATTTTCTGTGAAGGTTTCCCATCTGTGGCTCTCCATCTTTAATAACTGCAGAATTAGAAGACTGAGGCTTGTATATAGAGCCCATCTGCAGTGAGAATTTCCTACCATTTCTCATTGCACTGTGAGCCCTTCAATGGTGTAAAGTTATTCATCTTGTCATTACCTAGCACAATATTTGAAATATAGTAGATGCCCAAATTACGTGTGTTGGATTTATGAGTTAATAAAGTTTTCTGGTTATCGGTCTAGTTAAAGGGACACTTTCTGTCTTTTATACTTAAACTTTTAATGCAAGTGTAAAGCTTTTATCTGATCAGTATGGTCTTCTCTTACCTAGAAGTGATTCTTCCTCAGCCTTAGTAATCTGTGACTGTTAGCTTGAATTCTTCTCCAATGCAAGGGGTGAGGATTTGGTAGGACTGTTTTTGGCTTTTGAGTTGTTTTTGAGCTGAATGAAGTCACAAAACTACTGGGAGAGTCTTACATGAACAGCTGTTATGTGACCCTGTAGAAGGAAATGTGCATTTATTAAAAAAAAAAAAAGCAGAGTATAAACAATACACACACTGGGAGGTCAAACTGAGAAGGGCAGGAGGAAGGCTGGGAGTGGGAGACGGGGACAAGGGAATATTTCACACCAGCTCTGAAAGAGCTGAGCATTTTTCCTGATGTCTTTAAGAGAAGTTTTAGCCGTTTTTGGAGAAAAGATGATGGTGGCTATTTATGAACATCGTGTTGCTAGGTGACACCATGGGATGAGCACCATGCTGACCTATCACTCACTGATTTCCAAAACGAGCGATGAAGGGGACATACGGGGGCGGGGGACAGAATCCAGGAAGGAACAGGGAGGCATCAGGACAAGAAGTGTCTGGAGTAAATGAATCAGCCTTAGAAAAGCCATTTTTCTCTCTCCATTCCGGTAAAATGATCTGTTCAGGATCTTAGGTCCAACCTTTCTTCCGCTCTCTCATTTGGGGCCCCCTCGTTGCTCGCAGCCTTTTCCTCTATTATGACATTTGGCCTCCTCTGGGAGAAAAGTAGATCTGCTTCCTGCAGAAGCCAAGTTGGGAAATCACCAGGGAGGAAGCTGAGAAGTCAGGCTCCCTATGTAGCAAGGCTGAGAACAGACATTTTCTGGTCTGCACACACGCAGTGTGGGAATGTGTGGGAGGCTGCTTGAGGGTGCGGTGTGGCATGGGGAATGTCACTGTGTGCTGCATAGTGATGACACTGACTTCCAATCAACTGACCACCTGCAGTTTGAATACATTGTTAGCTATTCTGAATAATAGTGACATGAAACAAAGTCAATCACCATTTAGAAATGCACCTGTTGAGAATTAGGGTCCTGATGTCTAGTCACCAAATAAGCATAGTTTTAAGATGGGAAGACACGGGTTCACACAGCTGCCTGGAATCCGGGAAGGGCCACCTGTGGGATATTAGCCAGCATCCTGTGGGGATCAGGAATTTATGAATGCTTTGGGACAAGGCATTTGGGATCAGGAATTTATGAATGTATGGGACAAGGTGGTAGGTATTCTGTAGGCTTATGTTTCCTGAGGCTACCCCCACCTTAGGGACAGGGCCTTGAATATAATTGAAAAGTGGATGCTTTGAGCCTCGGCCAAAGCACTTACTGGAACTAAGGATGCCTTTTACCCCCGCCTATCTCTGAGGCTACAGTGAGTATAGTGCACCTCCTAGTGGTCACAAGCTTGTGCGAGCCAGGTCCCCTTCTGCACTTGCCACTCGTTGACAAAATGCTGCCAGTGCAATTCTCTCTCATCTGTTCTTCTTAGCTGGGTTCTGCTGCTGGTTTCTGTGCTGCTCTTGAAGCACCGCTGCCAGTTCGAACAGAGAATGCCACCCCTTCCTAGAGCTCCCTGAGAGTCAGTCGCCTTGATGCAAAATCTAAAGAATAATTTCTCCCATATGAATAGCAAAAAGATGACCTCCCTAAGTGAACCATTTAAAAAACAAACAAACAAGCAAACAAACAACAACAACAACAACAAAAAAACCGTGTTCTTCCTTCCTGACACCACTGCCCTCCAAGATGCTCAGTTTGGCAAGAGAGGCCAGAGCTGGACTTGTGTCCCCAAGTCATCCTGTTCGCCTGGCTGGTGCCCTGTGAACATCATTTGTGGAGGCCTTGTGTTTGAGATGGCATGCTAGTTTTGGGCGAAAAAAAAGTTTTATTATGAAACATGTGAAACATACAAAATGGATGGAATACAAAGAATCAGCTAAAGCATTCAATATGCAAATCACCCGTCTTCAACAATTATCAGCCCATGGCTAATCTTATTTATGTGTATTTTAACTTTCTCCCCACCTCAAGTATTCTAAAGGAAATTTTAAAAGGATTTTGTTGGATCTGTATCATTTCACCTGTAATATTTCAATATGTATCTGTAAAAAATAAGGACTCCTCTGAAAATATAAACAATTCAATTATCATAACAGTTAAAAATTAATAATTATTCCTTAATATTAAATATCCAAGTTGATGTTCATATCTCCTTGTCTGTCTCATAATTTTTTTTAAATTTTTTTAAGGTTTATTCATTTTTCAGAGACAGACAGAGCGTGAGTGGGGGAAGGGCAGAGAGAGAGGAAGACGCAGAATCCAAAGCAAGTTCCAGTCTCTGAGCTGTCAGCACAGAGCCTGATGCGGGGCCCGAACTCACGGACGGTGAGATCATGACCTGAGCTGAAGTCGGACGCTTAACCTACTGAGGCACCCTGGCTCCCCTCTCATAATTTTTTTAAATAGTTTTGTTTGAATCAGGACCCAATTAAGGTCCGTACATCATGATTAGGTGATACATCTCTTAAGTCTTTCTGAATTTCTTCTGTTTTTCTGCCTTACAAATTTTTGTTGAAAACCGAATGAGGTTGTTTGTTACGTAGTTTCAAAAGTCTGGATTTTACTGATTATATCTCTGGTGATTTAACATCTGCCAGTACAAACTTGGTATTTTGTGGAAATTGGAAATTGGATTGAGAGTCTTGGTCAGATGCAGGTTTGTTTTTCCTTGGTAAGATCAATTCACGGGTGGCCAGGTATGCTTCTGTCAGGAGATGGTGTGTGGTTTTTCTTATGGTGATATTATTCGCTCTTTTTTGGTTCCAATAATTCATTAAATACTGCAAAATGATGCTGTTCTAATTCCTTTGTTCCTTCTTCATTTATGAACTGGGATGCTTCCTTAAAGGGGAAGTTCTCTTGGCAACTGTTTTGGTTACCATGAGGCTTACATCATGTAGGCAAGTAGGATAAATGCTTGATCCTTTTCCTCAACTTACTAGTTTTCAAAATAGTGAGGTGGTTCCCCAAAATCCTTCAGAAGCAGCCAATGATGTTTTGTGAGTAGTTTTTTAAATCCATGAACTCTTGGACTTAAACATATTTGATGTGTTTTAATCCATTACTGATATTATCTTTATAATGTTCACATTGTCCTCTCTTTGGTCAACACAAACTCAAATGGTTTGGCTTCCCCAATATTATCTTGTTGTTGCACTCTTGTTTATTTATCCATTCATCAAAGTCATCAAACTTTCCCCTACTGATTTTAACATCCTTTCTACATTTATTGTTGACATTCTGCTATGAGATGGAGCTTTCTCTTTTCCACATTTATTTATTTATTTTATCATAATAAATAATTAAGTATGGACTCAGAGTTTTTCAAGAAGTTATGATATATGATTATCATTGTTCATTTTGGTGATCTATTGTCTTGGATTTGGCCAGTGTGAGCCCCTTCAAACTAGCTTCTGATAGATCTCCATCATTTTTTGAGTCCTTTAAAATTTCTGGCATAACAGATGTTCCAGGTTTATCTTGTACTTTCCCTGTCCCAGTCCTGGAACTGGCCATTTTTCCATTAAGCTCTAGGACCTATTAGAGGAGGATAGTTTTTAGAAGTCCAGATCTGGGCTTCCAATATAGGTACTCCATTGTTCTTGAGGCATTGCTGTTCCCAGGCCTTCTCAGTGGACAGACCCAGGAATATATATATATATATATATATATATATATATATATATATATATGTGCATATACAGATGTATGCATGCACACATTTATTTCTGTATTTCCCTATCATCTATCTTACTATCATCTATCTTAAAAACACATGTTCAATCTGATATCTCTGATTCCAATCTAACACCATGTTCATTCTTTCCTTCTCTCTTTCCATGGTTGTAGGTCCCTTCTTCTACAATGTGAAGTCTCAGTCCCATTTCCATTCCTTGTGTGGGCCCTCCACCTGCCTCTGAGATGCCACTGCCCACACTGGCATAATTTCCTTATGTAGGTCCCTGGTATTCCCCAGGGATACTATGCATCATTTTCACCCAGTTTGCTGACCCCACAGATTTTGGACCAAAATAAGAAGAGAAGTGGAAAAGAAGGCATAGGGTGGGGGTGGGAAGAAAGAGGAAGGAAGAAAGGGGGAGAGGAAAGGAGGAAGGAAGAAGGAAAGGGAGGAGGGAAGGAAGGAAAGATTTATGTTCCTTTTTTAAAGACAGATTTTGCAGGGGTGCCTGGGTGACTCCGTCGGTTAAGCGTCCAACTTTAACTCAGATCATATTCTCGTGGTCCATGAGTTCGAGCCCCACATTGGGTTCTATGTTGACAGCTCAAAGCCTGGAGCCTGCTTCAGATTCTGTGTCTCTCTGCCCCTCCCCCGCTCACACTCTGTCTCTCTCAAAAATAAATAAACATTAAACAAATTTTAGAATAACATAAAAAAAGACAGATTCTATAGAATTGAGTTCTCCAAAGAGTCTCAAAAAAACTGAGAGCTACTACTTATATACTTATAGGAACATAGTTAAATGTTTTGGAATTCTCCAATGAGAAAAGTATTTTGAGATAACAAGGTACCATTGTCTCAGAAGTTCTTGACTTTTTAGACCCATGGTTAAAGTGAGGGTAAATCACTCAAGTAATAAGTAATGATTCACTAGAGTATGAGAAGAAAATAATAGAACTTCTAAGTATCTTTACTTTTAATTAAAAATTTTAAAACACAGTCAGCTTTATAAATATTTACTAAAACAGCTAGGTCTGTATGTTAGTCATATTACACAGATGTGAACCAAGGTGTCCTGAGATGAGGCACATAGCTCACTACCTCAGAGGCCTCTCATTTTGGTAACTATGTGCTATTTGCATATACTCAATTGAGAGCACTTACCCATAATATTATTTACTTTTAAGAAATAAACTCGGATAAATGGACAAAAGGCTTTAAAAGATTCCTGCAAAGAAGCTTAAGATTGAAGATCATACTATTAATGTCAGCACATATTTGCATTAAGGAAATGGTAGTAGAGGTGCCTGAGTAGCTCAGTTGGTTAACCATCTGACTCGATTTCTCCTCAGGTCGTGGTCTCACAGTTTGTGAGATGGAACCCCATGCCAGGCTATGGATTCTCTCTCAATCTCTCTCTCTCTCTCTCTCTCCCCCTCCCCATCTTGCATGTGCATGCACATGCTCTCTCTCTCCCAAAATAAAGAAATAAACATTAAAAAAATAAAAAGGGAACAGTAGACAAGGCACAGTGATAGCCAGTACAAGCTGAACAGCCACATGAGAGTCAAACATTGGTGGCTTAAAATACGCCCAAAGCGTCAGGGACTGCCAAGAGACTATTTGAAGTGTGAATTTCTATCCATTATCCTCAGTAATGACCCTCTCCCTGCATGGTTTTTTAGGATACTATGGTACACCCATGTTCCTAGTAGCGTCATTCCTAATAATTAAAACAAGGAAGCAACCCATGTACATTGACAGATGAGTGGATAAACAAAATGTGGTATATACAAACAATGGAATATTATTCAGCTTTTAAAAAGGAGGAAATTCTGGTATACGGTATAATGTGGCAGAACTCAAGGACATTATGCTAAGTGAAAGAAGCCAGTCAGAAAAAGGAAAATACTGCATAATTCCACTTACATGAGATACTTAGAGTAGTCAAAATCCTAGAGACAGAGAGTAGAATTGTGGTTGCTGGATCTTTGACCTTGGCCACAGCAACTTGTCACTCAACACATCTCCAGAGGCAAAGGAAACAAAGCAAAAACAAACTATTGGAACCTCATCAAAATAAAAAGCTTCTGCACAGAGAAGGAAATAGTCAGCAAAACTGAAAGGCAACCAACGCAAAGGCAGAAGATATTTGCAAATGATAAATCAGATAAAGGGTTAGTATCCAAAATCTATCAAGAACTTATTAAACTCAACACCCAAAAAACAAATAACCCAGTGAAGAAATGGACAAAAGACATGAATAGACACTTCTCCAAAGAAGACATCCAGATGGCCAACTGACACATGAAAGGATGCTCAACATCACTCATCATCAGGGAAATACAAATCAAAACCACACTGAGATACCACCTCACACCAGTCAGAATGGCTAAATTTAACAACTCAGGCAACAACAGATGTTGGCGAGGATGCAGAGAAAGAGGATCTCTTTTGTGCTGCTGGTGGGATTGCAAACTGGTGCAGCCGCTCTGGAAAACAGTATGGAGGTTCCTCAAATAATTAAAAAAGAACTACCCTACGACCCAGCAATTGCACTACTAAGTATTTATCCAAGGGATGCAGGTATGCTGTTTTGAAGGAGCACATGCACCCCAATGTTTATAGCAGCACAATCGACAATAGCCAAAGTATGGAAAGAGCCCAAATGTCTATCAATGGATGAATGGATAAAGAAGATGTGGTATATATATACAATGGAGTATTACTCAGCAATCAAAAAGAATGAAATCTTGCCGTTTGTCACTATATGGATGGAACTAGAGGGTATTTAGTCAGTCAGAGAAAGACAAATATATGACTTCACTCATACGAGGAGTTTAGGATACAAAACTGATGAACACAAGAGAAAGGAAGCAAAAATATTATAAAAACAGGGAGGGGAAAAACATAAGAGACTTTTTTTATATAACTTTTTAAAAATATAATTTATTGTCAAATTGGCTTACATACAGCAAACACCTAGTGCTCATCCCAACAAGTGCCCATCACCCATTTCCCCCTCTCCCCCACCCTCATCAACTCTGTTTGTTCTCTGTATTTAAGAGTCTCTTATGGTTTGCCTCCCTCTCTCTCTGTTTATAACTATTTTTTCCCCTTCCCTTCCCCCCTGGTCATCTGTTAAGTTTCTCAAGATCCACCTATGAGTGAAAACATATGATATCTGTCTTTCTCTGACTGGCTTATTTCACTTAGCATAATACCCTCCAGTTCCATCCACATGGCTGCAAATGGCATAATTTCATTCTTTCTCATTGCCAAGTAGTATTCCATTGTGTATTTAAACCACATCTTTATCCATTAAGAGACTCTTAAATATAGAACATAAACTGAGGGTTGCGACGGTGGATGGGCTAAATGGGTAAGGGGCATTAAGGAAGACACTTGTTGGGATGAGCACTGGGTGTTATACATAGAGGATATATCACTGGAATCTACTCCTGAAATCATTATTGCACTATATGCTAAGGTGGATGTAAGTTAAAAAATTAATTAATTAATTAAAAATAAATTAATTAAAAAAATTAAAGTGTTAAAAAAGGAAAAAAAAGAATTGTGGTTGTTGGTGGCTGAGGAAAAGGAGGAATGGAGAGCTGTTTAATGGATATAGGGTTTCAGTTTTACAAGATGGAAAGAGCTATATAAGTAGATGGGGATGGCTGCACAATATTATGAATTTTTACTACCACTGAACCATAACCGAGAAATGGTTATGATGGCAAATGTTATGGTACATGCATTTTACCACAATAAATAAATTGGGGGGGGATAAAAAAGATATTAGCTGGTTGATAGTATGAAGTCATCACAGTAAGGAAGATAAAAACTGATAACCTGAATGTGAAGACAAACCTTTACAGTTTTTCCAATGATGTTTAAATCTATGTGTTCCTCAATCAAGTACCATGTAGATTTCTCTAAACTCAATAATAAATTTTTAGAAGACTTTTATTTTCTATGAATAAAGATGTTTTAAAATGTTATTCAGAAACACATTGTTAAAATGGCATAGAAATCAACATGGAAAAGAAAGACATAAATTATATTCTGTTGTTAGGAGATAATGTTGGAAGACAGAAATTATTGCTGATAATATGAAGATACAAATATAAGAAAAAATTATGTAGAATGGGAGATTTGCTATCCAGTCAGATCAAAGGGTAGGCCTTTAATTATGGCCTGCTTGACAAGCTGGCCTTTTGCTTATTTCTGTTACTGGAACACAGCCACACTGATTTGTTTATGTATTGTTTATGACAATACATGCTACAATGGCAGAATTGACTAGTTATAACAAAGACTATAAGTGGCCCTCAAAGCCTAAAATGTTTATTATCTGGCCCTTTACAGAAAATGTTTGCTGACATCTGAGCTAGTTAATTAGGACCTTAGATGGTCCTAATATATCAAAGTATATTGTATTTCCTAGAGTATTTCAATAATGAAATATACAAAACCTACTTTTTTGTGTGAAGTTCTATGTAAAATTATAGCATAGATCATCTCAATAGTAAAGGATATATATTAAAGTTTTTTAATGTTTATTTTTGAGAGACAGAACATGAGCAGAGGAGGGGCAGAGAGAGAGGGAGACAGAGAATCTGAAGCAGGCTCTAGGCTCTGAGCTGTCAGCACAGAGCCCGATGTGGGGCTCAAACTCACAGACCGTGAGATCATGACTTGAGCTGAAGTCGGACGCTCAACTGACTGAGCCACCCAGGTGCCCCTGTAAATGATATTTATTTTTTAAGTTTATTTATTTATTTTGAGGGAGAGAGAGAAAGAGAGCATGAGCAGGGGAGGGTCAGAGGGAGAGAAGGAGGGAGAGAATCCCAAGCAGGCTCTGTGCTGTCAGCATGGAGCTTGACTTGGGGTTTGATCCCACAAGCTGTGAGATCATGGCCTGGCCCCAAATCAAGAGTCAGATGCTTAACCAACTTAGCCACTCAGGCACCCCTATAATAAATAATATTTTAAAGCTCAAAAACACTAATATTTATGGAAATTTTTAATACATGTTACCACTGAATGGAGTGGCTGCTTTGACCAGAATAAGTAGATAAGGGATTCTGGAATTACAAATATAGCACCATACATGAAATTCATTCTACACATAATTCATAGGCAAGCTATTGCTGAACAAATGGGTAAATCTGGAAATTTACAGAGAGCCCCAAGATGCCATCAACTAGGTTAATTTTATACAAACAAAACTGTTCAAAAACCTTTGTACCTCACCTCACAGAAGTTTGCTCAATTCTTGTGTCAAAGTACCTGAATCTTTCGGTTAATGTCTATCATCAGTTATGGAAAAGTCTCTGTCATTTTGTCTTCAGATGCTTCTTTTGTGTCACTTTGCTCTCTTTTCTAATTATGATGTTTTTTCCTAGTTATTGCATACAGGCATATCTTGTTTTATTGCACTTCACTTTATCGTGCTTTGCAGATACTGTGTTTTTTCCAAATTGAAGGTCTGTGGCAATCCTGCACTAGGCAAGTTTATCGGCACTATTTTTCCAGCAGCATCTGCTCACTTCATGCCTTTGTGTCATATTTTGGTAATTCTCATAATATTTCAAATGTACTAATTATTATTATATTTGTTATATTTGTTTGTGATCTGTGATTAGTGATTATGACTCACTGGAATCTCAAATGATAGTATTTTTAGCAATAAAGCACTTTTTGATTAAGGTATGTACATTGTTTTTTAGACATAATGCTATTGCACACTTAATAGACTACAGTAGAGTGTAGACATAACTTTTGTATACACTGGGAAACCAACAAATTCATTTGACTTGCTTTTTGTAGTATTTGCTTTATTGTGGGGGCCTGGAACAGAACCAGCAATATCACCAAAGTATGCCTTGACTGTATATCTCCTTTCTTTATTTTATGTACTTTTATTTCTTCATGCTTCAGTCTAGATACTTTTTTTGGACTTATCTTTCAGTTTATAACTTTTTTAAAGCTGTGTCTAATTTGCTATTAAATCCATCCTCTGAAGTCTTAATTTGCTATCTTCTAGTTTTTAAATTTTTATTTGATTGTATTTGATTCTTTCCAGCTCCCTGCCATCATTCTCAGATTTGTCTTTTAATCGCTTGAACACACATATATTTTAAAGTTATATCTGAAAATTTCATTATATGGATTCCTTGTGCATTTGTATCTATAGTGTGCTTTTTCGCTTGATTGTCAGTTATGCCTTATCTTCTGGCACACCTATTTTTTTGTTTTGTTTTGAGATCTTGACACTGAAGAAATATTCTAAAGCACTGGATTATGGTATCTTCCTTGAACAACATTAACTTTTGCCCAGGCAGTTATCTAGGCAAGGGATGCTAGCAATTGCAGATAACCTTAACTCAAACAGGAATTGAGATGTTTCAAAGCTGGGTTTCATTCTTTGAGAGGGATAGTTTATTTCTGTTCACCTTACTTACAGGTTTAACCCATGAAATATTTACCACGGCTCCTTCTCTGACTTTTGTTCTCCTAGGCCTGTGAATCTGTTGGAAGCTTTGTTTAGCCTCCATCCATTAACTTTTTGACTGGCAATTGCCCAGAAGGAAAAAGCAGCTCTAAATGCTGAGCCCACCTCTGGATTCCACTCTCTCTTGGGTCTCTCACACCTTAGTAGCTGTCTAATACTTTCCTTTTTTTGAGAGAGAGAGGGTGTGTGTGTGTGTGTGTGTGTGTGTGTGTGTGTGTGTGTGTGAGCGAGCAGGGGTGGAGCAGAAATAGAGGAAGACCGAGGACCTGAAGCAGTTCTATGCTGACGGCAGAGAGTCCAATGTGGGGCTCGAACCCACTAGCCCAGAGATCACGACCTGAGCTGAAGTTGAATGCTTAATTGACTTAGCCCCCCAGGCACCCCTCTCTAATACTACTTTCAAACAAATTTTTAGAATTTTTTGTTTAATTTTTATAGTTGTTTTAGATAGGAACGTGTTTTGGAAACAACCTAGCCCACTAAAGATGGAAGCAGAATTCCACTGAAAGAGACGGACAAAGTATGAGATTTATTTTGTGAAAGATGTAGTGTACTAAATTTGTTGACGTTTTCTCTGATGCCATATAGTTGTTGATAGGATGCTGTCCAGCAGATTTTTTAAAAATTATATTTGACATGCAATGTTATATTAGTTTCTGGTGTACATTATAATGGTTGCACAAGTCTATACATTACCTAGCAGCTTTTTAAGAAACAACATTCTTGGTCTATTCATTTAAGGTAAAGGTGTTGTTTAACAGTAAGCAAGGAACCACTTTTTAAGTGTGTTTTTACTTATTTTTGAGAGAGAGATAAAGAGGGAGAAAGAGAGAGAGAGAGCACGCATGAGCAGGGGAGGTTTGGGGGGGTTGTGGAGAGACAATCCCAAGCAGCCTCTCACCATGCTGTGAGCCGGTTAGGGGCTCAATCCCACAAACTGTGAGATCATGACCTGAGCTGAAATCAAGAGTCAGACACTTAACTGACTGAACCACCCAGGTGCCCCAAGGAACTACTTTTTAAAAGAAATCTGTGCTTTGGAGAATTTTAAAAAGAATGTTCAAAAACATTTCCATCATCTCAAGATTTTGCTTTTGCAAATGATATTGGGTTGGCACTTATAAAAACCTCTCATCTGCACAGCAGTTTAAAACTGGGAATCGTGGTTTTCTAGCCCTTTTAACAATTTCTAGCTAAAAAAATTTCAGTGAATCTTGAAGCCATTTGTTAAAAATACAAAAATGCAACATCTTCCAATTTTCACCCAATAGCAACAGCAATGGAAAATTACTAATCAGATTCTTCCCTTCCACCCACAAACAACTTTTGCATAATTGGTAGATGAGGTTAAAATAATAGCAACCGTAGTTTAATAAACACAGCCCATGATGCATTTTTTTCATTTGGGTTTCCATATCTTTGTGAATTTTTTCCAGTTATAGCTTCCAGCAAAATCGAGTATAAAAGCTGAATTTGAGATCAGATGTTTGAAGAATATTCAATAACATTGCTCACATTAAAATTTTTTTAATGAAACAAAAAATGATTTTGTACTATTTTCTTAAACATTATTTTAAATGTTGAAATGTGGTTATTTTATGGACTTCAAGCTGTATTACAAAGCTGGAATCATCAAGACAGTATGGTACTGGTGCAAAAACAGAAACTCAGATCAATGGAACAGAATAGAGAACCCAGAAATGGACCCACAAACGTATGGCCAACTCATCTTTGACAAAGCAGGAAAGAATATCCAGTGGAATAGAGACAGTCTCTTAAGCAAGTGGTGCTGGGAACACTGGACAGCGACATGCAGAAGAATGAACCTGGAGCACTTTCTTACACCATACACTAAAATAAACTCAAAATGGATGAAAGACCTCAGTGTAAGACAGGAAGCCATCAAAATCCTTGAGGAGAAGGCAGGCAAAAACCTCTTTGATCTTGGCCGCAGAAACTTCTTACTCAACATGTCTCCAGAGGCAAGGGAAACAAAAGCAAAAATGAACTATTGGGACCTCTTGTGCACAGCGAAGGAAACAATCAGCAAAACTAAAAGGCAACCAACAGAATGGGAGATGATATTTGCAAACTACATATCAGATAAAGGGTTAATATCCAAAATCTATAAAGAACTTATCAAACTCAACACCCAAAAACCAAATAATCCAGTGAAGAAATGGGTAAAAGACATGAATAGACACATTCCCAAAGAAGACATCCAGATGGCCAACTGACACATGAAAAAATGCTCAACATCACTCCTCATCAGGGAAATACAAATCAAAACCACACTGAGATACCACCTGACACCTGTCAGAATGGCTAACATTAACAACTCAGGCAACAACAGATGTTGGCGAGGATGTGGAGAAAGAGGATCTCTTTTGCGTTGTTGGTGGGAATACAAGCTGGTGCAGCCACTATGGAAAACAATATGGAGGTTCCTCAAAAATTAAAAATAGAACTACCCTACGACCCAGCAATTACACTACTAGGCATTTATCCACAGGACACAGGTGTGCTGTTTTGAAGGGGCACATGCACTCCAATGTTTATAGCAGCACTATCAACAATAGCCAAAGTATGGAAAGAGCCCAAATGTCCATTGATGGATGAATGGATAAAGAAGATGTGGTATGTATATATATAATGGAGTATTACTCGGCAATCAAAAAGAATGAAATCTTGCCATTTGCAACTGTGTGGATGGAACTAGAGGGTATTATGCTAAGTGAAATTAGTCAGAGAAAGACAGCTATCATATGACTTCACTCATATGAGTGAAGAGACACAGACACTTTGAGACACAGAGCAGATGAACACAAGGGAAAGGAAGCAAAAATAATATAATAACAGGGAGGGGGACAAAACAGAAGAGACTCATAAATATGGAGACAGAGGGTTACTGGAAGAGTTGTGGGGGGGATGGGCTAAATGGGTAAGGGGCTTTAAGGAATCTACTCCTGAAATCATTGTTGCACTATATGCTAACTAACTTGAATGTAAATTAAAAATAATGATAATAATAATAATAATAATAAAATAAATATTTTGTTCTTTCCCCCCCAGTTTTTAGATGTTATTTAGAATGCACACAATATGTAAATATTATAGTATATATGTAATATGTGAATATACTTCCGTATATTAGGGTAATGCTCAAAAATGTTTGCCAATTGGTATATGATCAAAAAATTTGGGATACTACTGCTCTAGGAATCTATCAGAGGCAGTGCATATACTCACAAATTTCAATGTTTATATTTCAAAGACAAAATAAACAGTCATAAAGAAAAACAAACAGCTGGGTTAGCATTCCTTTGAATTGAAGAGCCAGGAGGAAGTTGGAATTTCTGCTTCAAATTACTTCTCTTCTTTGTGTTTAGACAGGCAGTATTGTTTCCACACAGCTCTCCTGGAGCTGGAGACGTTTTCTGCCACCATTATGTTGTATGTGGGCACAAGGTTGAATCCTGTCAAAATTGTATGAATTCATTGAAGTCATAGAAACTCTACATGCCTCAGTTTTCTCATCGGTAGGAGGGCCTGATGATTATATTTTGTTTATTTTTGCCACCTGACATTGAGCATACCTCCTGTTCAGGGTTGTCCCTCTGCCCATTTGGGAATCTCTCTGGAAGCCTAAGGGACAGCCAGACATGAATGGCTCTGGCAGAACTGAATACCCAGCATTAGCAGGAGGTGTCTCTAATATCACCTTCCCAGTCCTAGTTCTTTGCCCTTCTTGTTAATTCTGTGAGCCAATCAATAATCTTCAAAGAAAGTCCTTTCTGCCTAAGTTAGCTGGACTCATTTCTGAGGCTTGCAGCCAAGAAATGTGAGAGATAAGCTATCTCACTGTGATTTTGTTGTGGCTAACTCTATTTTTAAAATCATATAAAATAGGGGTGGGGTTTTGTTTGGTGTTGAATGTTATGAATTTTAATACCTGTATAGATTGATATTACCACCACCACAATCAGGATACAGAACAGTTGCATACCACAAAAGACTGCCTCCTGCTATTTCTTTCTGGTCACACCTGCCTACTGCCCCACATATGCACCATGCAGTCTGCAAGCTGGGTAGTGGTTAGACCACTTTGGTGTGCCCATTAGGATCAAACCCATGTGAGCACAACTAGAGGGTAAGCCGGTAGTTCACAAAAAACTTTATTGGTTCACTTTGCTGAGCTCCTTCGTCTGTGCAATTTTCCTATAATTTCTAGGTCCCTGGGCTTCACTCTTTGGTCCTCTGGCCAGAATGCGGTGTCTTTAGTTGTCCCACATTGCCATCCATGTGGTCAAGTGGTGGAAGGTTGAAGAGAGAGAGAAGGAAACTGGCAACCCAGTTCACCCTACTTTTCGGATCACAGCTCCATCAACTGGAGAGGAAAGCTTCCTTCTCTCATAGTTCTGGCTCTCGTTGAATTGTGGCCTTTGTGATGCCTGGCTACTGTGGGATTATGGGGTACAAGAAAATGGAGAGACGGAAAATAGACGGAGGGGGACCTCTGAATCTTTTCTGAGTTTTAGGAGTTTCCTTTTCTGAGCCAGATCTAGAGAGCTTCTCCTGGAGCTCTGTCTATTGACACTAATGCCCACTTCCATGTTCCAGGCTGCCCTGAGTTCAGGCCAGGGATACCAGATAGGAAAAAAATGGTAAACATCGCCAGTTTGGTGGTCTTTTGAATTCTTGTCTTTCTCCTCAATCCATATGCAACCACTTACCTTTCAGAGTCTTCAAATAGCTGTTCCGTACATTCTGTCCAGAGTTTATGGGGGTGTTTTCTGGAATACTTTCTGGGTTTTTGCAAGGATTCAGTGTGATATTGCATGTTGTAGCAGCATGCCTGACATAAACTAAAGGCTCACTGAATATTATATATTATTATCTTCACTAACTTTTATTTATTTTGGTTAATTAATCTTTTAACCAAGCTTAATAAGAAACATCAAATTTATTCTGAAGTCTTTAAAACTGAAAGACTGACTTAAAAACAATTCTGCCCAGGACCATGTATGGTAATGTGTTCTTTTGAGAATTATTTATGTGGGGTGCCTGGGTGGCTCAGTCGGTTGAGCATCTGACTTCAGCTCAGGTCATGATCTCGTGGGCCATGGGTTCAAGCCCTGCATGGGCTCTCATGCTCTGTCTCTCTGTCTGTCTCTCCCTCTCTCAAAAATAAAAATAAATACTAAAGAAAATTTTTTTAATTGAAAATTGTTTCTGAGAAATACCTTTTCTCCCCATCCCCATTCACCTATTTTGAACATTTCATATAAATGGAATTACACAATATGTAGCCTTTTTGTCTGGCTTCTTTCTCACAGCGTATGTGTTTTTGAGGTTTATTGATGTTGTGCAAACTATTAGTACTTTATTCCTTCTTGTGGCTGAGTAATATTCCACAATATGGATATATCACATTTTGTTTATCCATTCCTCAGCTGATGGACATTTGGGTTGGTACCTCTACTTTTTGGGTATTGTGATTAATGCTGCTATAAAGATTCATGTATAACTTCTTATGAGAGTATATATTTTCATTTCTCTTGGGTATATATGTAGAATGGAATTACTGGGTCGTATGGTAAGTCTACATTTAACTTTTCAAAGAGCTGTTAAACTGTTTTCCAAAGTGATTGTACCATTTCAAATTCCCACCAGCAATGTGGTTGGTTCTGATTTCTCCACATTCTTATTTATTTATTTGTTTGTTTGTTTATTTACTTATTTATTCTTATTTTGAGAGATAGAGAGAGAGAGAGAGAGAGAGAATCCCAAGCAGGCTCTGCACTGTCCATGCAGAATCTGATGCGGGACTCGATTTCATGAACTGTGAGATGGTGACCTGAGCTTAAATCAAGAATCCAATGCTTAACCAACTGAACCACCCAGGAGCCCTGATTTCTCTGCATTCTTGCTAACACTTGTTATTATGTTTTTCTGGTTATAATCATCCTAGTGGGTGTGAGATGATATCTCACTGTGGTTTTGATTTGCATTTTCCTAGTGACTAATTATGTTAGCATCTTTTTATGTGCTTATTAGCTACTTATAGATGTTTTTTGGAGAAATGTCTATTCAAGTCCTTTGCCTATTTTTAAATTGGATTGTCTTTTTTATTGTTGTATTGTAAGAGTTCTTTATATATTCTGGATATTAGACCCTTGTCAGAAATATGATTTGAAAATACTTTTTCCCATTCTGTGAACTTTTTTTTTTCACTTTCATTATGGTGTGTCCTTTGATACACAAAAGTTGTAAATGTTGATGAATTCCAATTTATTTTCTCTTTTGTTGCTTATGCTTTCAGGGTCATATTTAAGATTGTTGCCTAATCCAAGGTCACAATACTATTATTACAACTAAACAAATTTTACCAATTTCCTAATATTATCAAATTTGTAGTCAATGTTCAAATTTCCCTGATGATTTCAAAAATGGCTTTTTATAATTTGGTTGACCATGGAACCCAAACAACGACCACAAATTACATCTGTGTGATAAGTCTCTCAAGTCTCTTTAAACCAAAGAGGTCCTCCTCTTTGTGTATATTTTCCTTGCCATTCTGCCATTTATCTCTAGAATTTCCCACATTCTGGATTTTGCTGATTGCATCCCCAAGAGAGCTTCACCATTTTTCTCTACTTCCTGGATTTCCCAGGAGATTAGTAATTAGGGCCAGAAGCTTGATCAGATTCAGGTTCCATATTTTGGCAATAAGTCTTCAGAGGTGGTGCCCTGTAATTGCTGTGGCCTCACAGTAGGAGGCACATACTGCATGGTTGTCTCTCATTTTGTGATGTTAAAACTGATCAGAGATTTCTGGTATTGTCAGCTTGACCCATCCATTTTATAGACCCTATCAGCTTTTTAAAAAAAAATTTTTTTTAACATTTATTTATTTTTTTTGAGACAGAGAGAGACAGAGCATGAATGGGGGAGGGGCAGAGAGAGAAGGAGACACAGAATCGGAAGCAGGCTCCAGGCTCTGAGCCATCAGCCCAGAGCCTGACGCCGGGCTCAAACTCACGGACCGCGAGATCGTGACCTGAGCCTAAGTCGGAGGCTTAACCGACTGAGCCACCCAGGTGCCCCTAGACCCTATCAGCTTTTAATGAATGGTTTTAGCAGTCATTGATGATTATTGCCTAGCTCCATTATTTTATTAGCGGTTGAAAAGAACACCTGATTAATTTGCTCAATGGCTGTTGTCAACGGAATACTGAAACTTCCAAATGGATTATTTGTCTTGAATGTCAGACAGCCTACTAGTACTTGTGTTCATCCTCTTTCTCATACTCTGATCTTTAACCTCTTTACTTTTTTTTTTAGCTAAATTGCAGCTTAGATCATATGGTTCATATTCCACAGAATTGTCTTGTCATTTATTTACTCTATGGTTTTAGTCACCCAGGGAATGAGTGTCCTAGACATTACTTATATCAATAGTACTTGCATAATTTTGAAGACGGTCTTTTGAGTCTCTCTTTTTTCTCCTACTTCCAACTTATCAATTTCCATACTTTTCTTTCCTCTCTCTCGACATACATATCTTTTATCTTCCAAAGACTTGTCTAGAGTCAGGAATGAAATAGGATAAGCTTTACACTAAAGTGTAAGGGACTTACTCTTGCCTCTCAATGAGTTTGCATTTATTTTTTTAAACATTATTTTTGAGAGAGAGAGAGAGAGAGAGAGAGAGAATGAGTAGGGGAGGGGCAGAGAGACATGGAGACACAGAATCTGAAGCAGGCTCCAGGCTCTGAGCTGTCAGCACAGAGCTGGATGTGGGGCTCAAACCCACAAGCTGTAAGATAGAGACCTGAGCCACCCAGGTGCCCCATCAATGAGTTTGCATTTTAAAAGGGAAATTTGCCTAAAGATTTAACCTAAAAAACAATTAAATAAAATCCCAGTGATGAGATGTCAAGCTGGAGTGCTAAGATTTTTCTTTCAGCCAGTTTTCCATTATAAAGATGAGCAGTCACAGGTCCTTTTCACCTTCAAAACACAGCATCTAGCCTACACATTGTGTCTATTCTCGTTACTGTTCTTAGCTGTTCCACTTCAAAGGCCTCCCAGGTCTATTGTAGGTGTTGGGAGACATGGAGTCAAATGCCTAAATAACAGATAGGGACAGGACAGCCGATTATCACCATGTCATCTTAACAGCCAGCTTTAAGTTGTGCATATTAGACAGTTAGACTTCTCTGCCACTCCCTCTATGAAACAAAACACTTTTAAAATAGAATATTAGCTAGGATTAGCTTTGGCTGTGAGTAACAATAGTTTAAGCAGTATGGATGGTTATTCCTTTTATGTTCCAGGAATCTAGAGACTGTCAATCCAGGACAGTTTGGGCACTGCACAGTGTCAGAGACCTATGCTCCTTCAGTTATGTTGCTTCACCGAGCATGGCTTCCATCCTCAGGGTCCCCATGGCTCTAACTGATTACTAGTACTTCACTCATTACATCTGAATTCTGACGTACACAGAAGAGGAAGAGGGAAAGAAGAGCATGCCTCCTCCCTTTAAAGATGGACTCCAATGCTGCATATACCACTTCCTCTTTGCATTAGCCAGAATTAGCCATACGACCACACCTAGCTGTCCTTATTCCAAGGAGCCATGGGTTTAGTTAAAAATCATGGGTTTTATTATGGAAGGAGAAGATGGATAATAGGGTAAAGCAATATCAGCCACAAATAAACCACATTAGAATAGCAAACAAGAAGCAACGGGGTATTTAGTCCCTCCTTCCCAAACTAAAAACAAGATGCTTTGAAATAATTCACACACCAATACTAAACCTTTATCAGTTATTTTGAATGGGACTGATTTTGCTTCCTAATATCACACCAAACTTATGATCCCTAATCCTCCTACAAAAAAAGACCAATTCGTTCTATTGCCTTTTCAATGTCATTTGAAAGCCTACACTTGATAAAAACCTGATAAGAAAAAAAAAAATTATAGCCAGTTGTTTCTATTTCAGGAACTTCCCTTTTTAGGAGAAAAGAACTTCTAAAAGAGTTTCATGTGTATTGTATTTTTAAAGTTGGGGGAAATGCATGCTCATTGAATCTATTTAGTCCTTGGGCTTGTCAGCTTGGGTTTTTGAATTGGTCATGTGGGAGAGGAATTCCTTGAAATCTTGTATTCATTTTCTGCTTTATATAAAGCACACTATGTTCCCAGGCTCAAATGTTGTAAAAGAAATCCTCACTTCCAAAATAACATATTGTCCAAAGTGGTTGCCCTAACTCCCTTCTCTGGTTAATGGCTACTGACTCATTGTGTGCTGGCAAGACTTCCACCTTCCACAAACAGTTTGAATTCTGTAGACATTAGAACGAGTTTCCTGTTTGGTCAGGCAGTGGCTAAGATCAAATGGAGGCTGTGGTTTCTCTCTCTGGATATGATATCCAAGATGGAACTCAGTGTGGGAGAGCCTTGGTATTATTCTGGTTGTAAGGCAGAGAATGGCACAAAGATCCTCCCATCGGTCATCCCTTGAACTTCTCCCATGGCCGAGATCCAAATTCTCATATTTCCACTAAAATTTTCCCCCCATCAACATTCAAGTCCTTTGGTCTGTACCCCACTTTCCCAGACATGTAATCACATGGTGAGTATAACAATTTGCATGCTTCTCCTCCAGGATTTCATTCGTGATCAAAAACTTTCACCCACATTTTCTTTGAGCTGCTCCCTTCCTCTTCAACAGGTCAGTCTCTAGAGCCCCTCATATAGTCTCACACATTTTCTTCCCTAATTTCCCTGCATTTTCTACCCCTATCTTTTTTTTTTTAAATAATTGTTAAACTTGGACATCTTCCACTCCCCAACCACCACTACCAATTTCTGATTCTGTGAACAATGGCTTTTCTTTTGTAATGGCTTTGATCTGGAATGACCTGATGTTCTATTTCTACATGATACCTCTCTCCTACAAGAGCTGTCTAAATTCTTGCCTCATTCAAAATGTTAGGGATGAAGGTCAAAAGTCCAAGTCCAAGTGAACCAAGGGATTGATTATCATTCTTTGCCATAACTCTAGAGTATAACCATATGTTAAAGGGTAACACACCTAAAATAAAAGTACAACCCACCCCTAAGCTCATTGATTAAGGGGATCTTTTTCTATTCCTTTTTTTGACCACTACTGTTTTAGAGGGCTATGTTGGAGGGTAAGGTAGGAGTGTTAAGTCAGCTTCTGAATTTTTGTCTCTTTCTTGAGTCACCACTTTTTAAAGATTATAGCATGAGTTTGTGTGCCTGTATTTCTCACTTGATTGTACCCATTTGTGGATAGTTTTTCTTGGGTTTTGAAGGATGTAATTAATATCTGGTTTCACTCTGCCACCCTAGTCTTGAAGGCTGTATTATCCCTCAGGCTTTTGCAGGGGGAAATGAATATTCAACTGATTATTTCTCAAAATCAGTTTCTCAAAAAACCTTACCGGTTCTGCATTAACATTAAGGTGAAGATGGGGCCACCTGGGTGGCTCAGTCGGTTAAGCATCCAACTGTTGATTTTTGCTTATGTCATGATCTCATGGTCCATGAGTTCAAGCCCTGCATTGGCCTCTGTGCTGACAGGATGGAGCCTGCTTGGGATTCCCTCTCTCCCTCTCTCTCTGCCCCTTTCCCACTCATGCTCTCTCTTTCTCTCTCAAAATAAATAAACTGGAAAACAACAAACAAACACACAAAACATTAAGGTTAAGAAATAGTGATGATAGCAATGGAGGTAAAATAAAAGACCAAGAAACATTTATTGTTCTTATCCAGTCAAAGATTATTTCCAAGATGAAGGACAAAGCCAGGTTAAACTTCCCAAGGCAGATGCTGATGAATTAGAAAACAACTTCAATAGATAACTACTCTTTACATATTTGAGTTCAATCTATTCCTTTTTTCTTTTAATTGAGGTAAAATAGACATAAAATTTATCATCCTAACCATTGTTAAAATGTGTAGCTCAGTGGCATTAAGTATATCCACATTGTTGTGCAGCCATCACCACCATCTGTCTCCAGAACACTTTTCATCTTATAAAACTGAAACTCTGTACCCATTGAATATTGATTCCCCATTTTCCTTCCCCTAGCCCCTGGCAGTCACCATTCTACTTTCTGTCTCTATGAGTTTGTATACTCTGGCTACCTCATTTAAGTGAAATCAAACAGTATTTGTCCTCTTTGTGCTGGACTTATTTCACTTAGCATAATATTCTCAAGGTTAATCCATGTTTTAGCATGTGTCAGAATTTCCCTCCTTTTAAGGCTAATATTTCAGCGTGTGCACGTGTGTGTGTGTGTGTGTGTGTGTGTGTGTGTATTTTTTAATTTATTCATTTATCTGTCAATGGATGCTTGGGATTGCTTCAACCATTTGCCTTTTGTGAATAATGCTTCTATGAACATTGGTGTACAAAGATCTCTTGAGACTCTGTTTTTTGATTCTTTTGGATATATACCCAAAAGTGAAATTGCTGGATCACACAGTAATTCTGTTTTTAATTTCTTGAGGAATCATCACACTGTTTTCTATCAATTTATTTCTTTTAACTTAAAAGGGAGTCTCATGAGAGGGAGCAATTCATGCAGGATTTGGGTTTGCTTTTGAAGGACTACTGAAAACAGAGTCTAAATGTTAGTAATTTAATAGGAGCCCCCAGTTGGAAAAACTATATGGCAATTACAACCAACTTAGTAAAGCACAAGGGGAAAAGAACGTATGAAATAAATGAGGAACAATGGATTTGGAGGTAATTACTCTTTCCCTACTTGGAACTGTGCTGTGGATAATGCTCACTACCTTCCTTCTATTTCGGGTGGCCCCAAAGAGGCTCTGGGTGATTAGCACCTGTCAGAGGTGAGGATGCTCTTCCAAAGAAGCGCTTCCATGGGAGCAAGACAGAAACAGTTTGGAATCTATTCATCATGGTTTGGTGTCCTGTGGATTTCACTGGAATGAATCACTAAGTTGGGCTTCCAGAATGCTACCCTGAGAAAAGTGGGCAGAGCACTCTTTGAATTAAAAACAAGGGTCTGGAATCCATCTTGTGTTCCCCTGCCAGGCGGAGGACTGTCTGTGGAAGAGGCTGAATCTGCAGCATGGTGGGCTTTCCTCCCACAGCTGTGAGGGGACTTTTCTGGGAAATAACAGGACATATTTGTCCAGATTTCAAACTTGTCACTTTTCATAGGCTAGGTTAGGCCTGAGGTTGCCTGTTTTCAGGTTCTAGGCCTAGTTCTTATTGACAAAATATAACTTCCAGCTTTAGAAATTGGGGATAGGGGTGGGAAAAGATAAGCTTTTAGAGGCTTGTGATTAAAGAAGAAAGAAAGAGAAAGTACATCAGGCTTCTTAGACATCAAATGGGTCTTATAAAACTGCATTTTGATGGGTTTAGTATAAATGATCCCAAAACATGTGGATTAAATTTTCCAAGACTCACACATGGATTTAAAAATCAGAAGGAAGGACATCTTGGCAATGTGAGTTTGGGGCCTTCCCAGACTCCAAATGCTTTGCTGTTTTTGGTGCCTGGTGGCTTTCTATAATCACACTCAGTGTTTTTTTTGTTGTTGTTGTTGTTTTTCTGATGGTGACTCACAGGATGGTTGACTGAAGAGTTGTCTGAGAAATGAGGCATTGCCAGTGGCTAAACTGAACATGTTAGAGTGAAAATTCTACATGAGCTCTAATCATTCAGGTTGGCTCTCCATATTACCAGATACCCTGATGACTCAGCCATTCTTTTTTTTAGAGAGAGAAGACAGTGCATGCACATGAGTAGGGATGTGGCAGAGAGAGAGAGAGACAGAGAGAGAGAGAGAAAGAGAGAGAGAATCCCAAGGAGGCTCCATGCTCAGCACTCAGCATGGAGCCTGACTCAGGGCTTGATCCCATAACTGTGAAATCACGACCTGAGCCGAAATAGTCAGACACTCAACCGACTGAGCCTCCCAGTTGCCCTGACTCAGTGGTTCTTATCTCTTTTGTCACTTGGCACATACACATGATGAGCACCAACAATTCAGCCACTATCAGCACCTCCCCATTCCAAGGACAGCACGTGTATGGGAGAACACTCACCCACCTCCTGCTTCGTGTGGTCGAAATGGTGAAGGAGGCAGCACAGAACAGGAAGACAACATAGGTCCTGGAAGCGTAGGTTCCCATTTCAGTGCCACCACTTACTAGCACTTCTTCCGGCAACTCTGCAGCCCCATTTAATCGTGGCATTGTGAGGACCAAAAGAGGTAATGCATAAAGTGCCTAAAAGAGTAGGGTGCACATAGGAGGAACCTCATACATGGCAGTTGGTGGTGGTAGGCAGCCAGCTGTTTCAGTTTCTTCGTCCCTTTTTACTGTGCCTCCCTCTGCTTCCAGAGGCTTCCTTAGCAACCTTTTCCCGGGTGGTCTGATCCCTAGACCAGAGTCATAACACATGCAGGGGTGCATACAATTGCCTTGGGTGCTTTTTTTAAATGCAGATCCTTGGGCCCCAGGTCTGACCCAAAATGTATTAAAATAATACTCACATACATACACACATACACACACACACTGGTCCAGGCATAAATAAATTCTGGAAGTATACACAAGAACTCATTCCACAAATGCTGAGAAGTACACTGAGGACTGGGGGTGAAGAGAATGTAACTTTGTATTGCACCTTTTTGAAGTGTTTGGTATACTATGGGCATATTTTATATGCCCATATAAAATATGGGCCCATTTTGAAGTGTTTGGTATACTATGGGCATAACTATGGGCATATTTTAATTTTAAAATTTTAATTTAGTAACAACAAAAGAAATAAAAACAACTAAAAGAAAATACAAATAAGGGTGCCTGGGTGGCTCAGTCAGAGTGTCCAACTGTGAATTTTGGCTCAGGTCATGATCCCAGGGTTATGAAATCGAGCCCTGTATTGGGCTCTGTGCTGAGCATGGAGCCTGCTTGAGGTTCTCTCTCTCTCTCTCTCTCTCTCTCTCTCTCTCCCTTCCCTGTTTCCCTCCCTCTCTCTCTAAGATGAAAAAAAAAATGAGGGGCACTTAGGTGGCTCAATCGGTTAAGCGTTGGACTCTTGATTTTGGCTCAGGTCAAATCTCACAGTTGTGGGATTGAGCCCTGGGTCAGGTTCCTTCCTGAGTGCTGAGTATGGATCCTGACTGGGATTCTCTCTCTCTCTCTCTCTCTCTCTCTCTCTCTGCTCCTCCCCCACGGGAACATGCATGCATGTTCTCTCTCTCAGAGTAGATAAACTTTAGGAGAAGATATTTGGATATTTGCAAATGACATATTAGATAAAGGGTTAGTATCCAAAATCTACAAAGAACTTATCAAACTCAACACCCAAAAAACAAATAATCCAGTGAAGAAATGGACAAAAGACATGAATAGACACTTCTCCAAAGAATACATCCAGATGGCCAACCAACACATGAAAAAATGCTCAACATCATTCATCATCAGGGAAATGCAAATCAAAACCACAAGGAGATACCACCTTATACCTGTCAGAATAGCTAACATTAACAACTCAGGCAACAACAGATGTTGGTGAGGATGTGGAGAAAGAGGATCTCTTTTGCGTTGTTGGTGGGAATGCAAGCTGGTGCAGCTTCTGTGGAAAACAGTATGGAGGTTCCTCAAAAAACTAAAAATAGAACTACCCTATGACCCAGCAATTGCACTACTAGGCATTTATCCACAGGACACAGGGGTGCTGTTTCGAAGGGATGCATGCACCCCCATGTGTATAGCAGCACTATCAACAATAGCCAAAGTCTGGAAAGAGCCCAAATGTCCATTGGTGGATGAATGAAGAAGATGTGGTATATATATACAATGGAGTATTACCTGGCAATCAAAAAGAATGAAATCTTGCCAGTTGCAACTACGTGGATGGAACTAGAGGGTATTATTCTAAGTGAAATTAGTCAGTCAGAGAAAGACAACAATCATATGACTTCACTCATAGGAGGACTTTAAGAGGCAAAACAGATGATCATAAGGGAAGGGAAACAAAAATAATATAAAAACAGGGAGGGGGACAAAACAGAAGAGACTCATAAATATGGAGAACAAACTGAGGATTACTGGAGGGATTGTGGGAGGGGGGATGGGCTAAACGGATAAGGGGCATTAAGGAATCTACTCCTGAAATCATTGTTTCACTATATGCTAACGAATTTGGATGTTAATTTTAAAAAATAAAAAATAAAATTAAAAAAATAAATAAAAATCCTGCAAGCCTAAAAAAAAGAATAAATAAACATTAAAAGAAAAAAAGAAAATACAAATATATATTTATCTGATATTGAGAGGGGAAAACATGAAAAAAACTAATTACAAAGAAGGAAAAGGATAGACTTACATAATAATATAAAACCTTTGTAAATCAATACAAACACATGTAAAAGCAAAGTGACTAAGAAAAATGGATACTCCCCTGGAAAAACAAATCAAGGGAAAAGAGATATCATAAATTATTAACAATAAGAATGGAAAAAGGGACATCAATACATATCTTATAAATTAAAAAGTAAAAAGAAGATACTATAAAGTCATTTCTGGTAAATAATTTGGAATTTTAGATAAGGTACACAAATTGCTAGAAAAACATAATTTATCAAAACTGATTCAAAAAGAATTAGAAAATCTGAAAAGTCCTGGAGCACCTGGATACCTCAGTTGGTTAAGTGTCCAACTTCGGCTGAAGTCATGATCTCACAGTTCATGCGTTCAAGCCCTGCATCAGGCTCTGTGCTGACAGCTCAGTGCCTGGAGCCTGCTTCAGATTCTGTGTCTCCCTCTCTCTGCCCCTCCCCTACTCATGCTCTGTCTCTATCTCTTTCAAAATAAACATTAAAAAAAATATCTGAAAAGCCCTACACCTATTGGAGAAATTGAATCTGTGATTAAAAATATTCCCACAAAGAAGACTACAGTCATAAATGACCAGTGAATTATACCAAACATTTAGTAAAAAAAGGTCTATTACTGAAAAGGACTAAAATACTTATTAAATAAAGAGCTGTCTTTAAAGTCAATAAAGGTGCGCCTGGTTTGGCTCAGTCAGTTAAGAATCTGACTTCAGCTCAGATCATGATCTCATGGTTTGTGGATTCAAACCCCACGTTGGGCTCTTCATTGACAGTGCAGAGCCTGCTTGGGATTCTCCCTCCCTCCCTCTCTCACTACTCCTCCCTGACTTATGCTTTCTCTCTCTCTCTCTCTCTCAAAATAAGTAAATAAACTTAAAAAAATAGTCAATAAAAAAAGACCTCATTAAAGAATGTCCATCTATGTGTTGCTAGTAGTAAAATAATTTCTGGAATCTTAAACGTCCAATGATAAGTTAAATAAAATAAGTGATGACATATGCATACAGTGGCATATTATGCAGCCATTCTTGATGACGAAAAATAGTAGCAGAGAATACATTTGTAGAAAAGAGTGAAGAAATAGGTTAGAAAACAGGATTCGCTTGGTTTTGTTTATATGCACCATCCCTCCTGTCATCTACCTTACTCTATAAACACTCATGGGAAGAAAACTGAAAAAAACAAACAAACAAAAAATGCACAAAATATCCAAGTGGTGTTTCTGGATGGTACAATTCTAGGTGATTTACATTTATTCTTTGTTTGCTTGCCAGTGTTTTCCAAATTTTATAAAATGAGTATTAATTAATCATATAACAAATACAATAAAAATTAGTTGATAATACCTGTAGAGATAGATAAAGATCAAAACTTCCAGTAGTATCCAATACTACTTCTAGAATTGGAAATAGTACTCTTCCACTAAGAGTACCTGCATTTTCTCTAAGACAGAGGCCTGACACAATTATCTCCTTAAACATACTGACGGAGTGGATACTTTTTTTTTTTTTTAAACAGCGCAAGTTGGGAGGAGAGAGAGAGAATCCCAAGCAGGCTCTGTCTGTGCGATGAGCCTGCTAGAGGCTCAATCCCATGAACCATGAGATCATGACCTGAGCCGAGATCAAGATTCGAACGCTTAACTGACTGAGCCACCCGGGCGTCCCTGGAGTGGATACTGTGATCATCCCCATTTTACGGAGGAGCAAACCAGACTTAGAGATATAAAGGAATTTTCCCAAGGTCACCCAGCTGGTGAGTAGGGAAAGCAGGTTGCAAGTGGAAGCCTTTCTGACTCTAGAAGCCCATGTTATATAAACCACTACCTAATGTTGGTTGACTGCTAGTTAACCCAGTGCCAGAATCTGGATGAAGGTTGCAACAATTACAAAGCCCGAGAAGCTGATTTTGAGAACACACCTGGTGATCTATTGTGTGCTGTACAAACCAGGAGGACAAAGATGGGATGAACCACCTTTGTGTCTGTCATTCAGAAACGGAAGTTCTGTACCAAATGAAAAAATGGGCAGTCTTCCCTCTCCTGTGTTGGTGCTTTTCTTTTGAAGCAGCCAGTGTCCTTTCCCATCTGTACATCTTTTTCTGTACTCAGCAGAATAAAACACTTTCAGGAAACAACTGGGCAGGAAGTAATGGAGGACTGAGTTTCATCCTGGGAGGTTGGATTCCCACAAGTAAAGAGCTGCGGTGGGAGCGGTTGGGAAGCATTGTCGGCGTATGGGGACTGTCGTGCTTTATGAACTCCATCTGTTCAGAGCATCTGGGACTCATGCAGTGCGGCAGGGCAAGATTCTATTTCATTCCGGCGTATGCTTACTAGATGAAATCCTGCTAGAAATTGGGGACTACCTAAAAATTGTGCATCTACTCATCATACACAGCCATCAGACGTAGATCTGAGAAGGGACTCAATCCATCTCGCTTGGAGTGGGGCCAAGTGACAAGCATGTACTCCGTGTAGGTATTAGCCAACACAAGATCTGAATGGCGCTCACCTAGGATGAGCTCTCATCTAGGAGAAGACAGCGTGAAATGTTTGTCTCATGAGAAAAAGTGTTGCCAAGTAGGAGGAAGAAAGCACCATTCTCAAGACTCACAGAAAGGACAGACCTCTGCAAAATGGTTTATCATAAGAACTGGGAGACAATTGTTTGGTGTACATCCAGGATCCAGGAAGACCTGACCCCGAAATGTGTACAAAAAACTAGAAAGAGTGTAGCTGACATGAAAAAACCATGGCATTAAATGAAAAGAGATACATGAGAGGAGAAAAGAGAACAAATGGGAAAACTGAAATCCCAGAGTAATCGTTCATTTGTTGTTTATTCAGGGAACATTTAATGTTCACATGTGTGCCAAGCACAGAAATAGAAGCAGTCAGGAACAGAGTTAACATGGCAAAAATTAAATCAGAGATGTAGAAGACAAACTTCAGAAGATTCTCAGAAATTCAGGGAGAACAAAGAGATGAACATGATGGAGAAGGTAAATGACATGGGATAAGAATTGAGGTCTAGGGGCACCTGGGTGGCTCAGTTGGTTAAGCGTCCGACTTCAGCTCAGGTCATGGTCTCACGGTCCGTGAGTTCAAGCCCTGCGTCAGGCTCTGTGCTGACAGCCCAGAGCCCGGAGCCTGCTTCGGATTCTGTCTCCCTCTCTCTGCCCCTCCCCAACTCGTACTCTGTCTCTCTCTGTCTCTCTCTCTGTCAAAAATAAATAAACTTAAAATTTTTTTTTTTTAAGAATTGGAGGTCTAATCCAGCAGCAATTGATGCTTCTGATGGCAAAAAATAAATAAACAAATAAAAACAAAAGACAATTGAGGTTTATATCATGATCAAAGATAAAGACATTTTCCTAAGCTTAAAAAGCAAAAACAGGGGCACCTGGGTGCCTCAGTCGGTTAAGCGTCTGACTCTTGATTTCAGCTCAGGTCATGATCTCATAGTTTGTGGACTCGAGCCCCGCGTCAGGCTCTGCACTGGCTGAGCGGAGCCAGCTCGAGATTCTCTGCCTCCCTTTTTCTCTGCCCCTCCCATGGTCGCACTCTCGCTCTCTCTCAAAAATAAATGAATGAACTTAAAAAAAAAAAAAAAAGCAAAATAGTTAAATGTAATATGTAAACGGAACTAGTTTACCAGATTCCAGGCAAAATCATTGAGAAGAGAATCATTGTTAGGCACAATCTAAAATTTTAAAAAATTAGCAGTGATTTTTAGAAATGATTTTAAAAACATTCATGTAGGAGCAAAAGTATCTACAAAGAAACCACACCCAGGCTGGCCACAGACCTTTCACTTGTAAAAACAAAAATGCCAGATGAAAATGTAGCAAAATTGCCAAAATTTTGAGGCAAAATGGTCCTAAACAAGTAAGTTTATGCCCAGTATAACTGTGTATATAAATGCAAAGATAGTTTACAATATGTTAGAGTTTGGAAAATATCATGAAAATTACTATCAGCCTTCCAACGTATTGATGGTTTGGGGACCAGTAAACAGCATCCATCTTCTCTGCCCCAGTTCTTAACTGATTTAGAAATAGAAGTCAGACACATGGGCTAAAATATCCCCTTTATGTTACTGATAAAGCTCCTATTGGAGAATATGCCTTATATCTGTGAACTACTGGATTTCCTAACTGAACCCTAGGACTAGACAGCTGTACCCACAAACATCTCCCTGATGTGGATGTCTGTCCTGGTAAACATTCAGCACACAGGGGCTGAGCAGAACAGAGGCTTCCCGAAGGTAGGCTTGGTTCAGAAAGGATGGGACAATCCTAAACACGTCTGATTTTTAGCCCCAAATTGTTCAATCCCTTACTCCTACCGGGAGAAAAGTGAGTGAGGGGATGGGAACAGGGGCCAAGTGTTCCACTGGAGTCTGGAAGAAGCAGCCCCCTTTCCCCATTGTATCAGTCTGCACCTCCTCTTCCTGGCCCTCTGCCCCCACAGCCCCACCCCAGTGCAGCTGCCTGAGGAAATGAAAACTAAATATTGGGGAAGCTGTGATATGAAAGGTCCGATATTTATGTTTCTTACTGGAACCTATTCTAAGGGAAAAAATAAAAGTAAAGACAAAATTTATGTTATTCATTATGCATTATGTATCATTTAAAATAGCCCTGTACTACTTATAATAGGAAAATAGTTAAATGATTTAAATGATGGGCTTTGGGAAGTGGAAAAGTCATTCTGCCTTAAAAGTGATGTTTTTAAAAGGTCTTTAACACCATGGAGACGTGCAAGATTCGTAATGATACCGAAGTGCGGGAGTACAGAAATTGTGTCTAGTTTTGTCTCGTTTGTCAACCAGAGCTGATTGTGAGCGACTGCTTTTAGCTGTTGTTGTTCAGGTAGATCTTGAGGCCATATCTGGCCTCAGTGGGAGGAATAATATGGATGAAGGTGGATGAGGGTTGTCATTGTTTGGGGTGGGACAGGGGTCAGTGTAGGTAATGGTGTGACACCTGTCAAACATTGGCCATCCATCTTCTTGGTGTGTAAGGAGAAGAAGACAAACAAAAAAGGTCATACCAAGTAGACACAGCCTGAGGGAGTTAGGAGCACGTGTGGTGTTTTTCCAGCTTCCTCTCTGTGTTCCTATTGTGGATGACCTAAAAGCTGACCTCCCTGGGACCGAACCCTGGCTCTGCCACTTAGTAGCACATGTCACTTCTCAGTGCCTCACTGTCCTCTTCCAAAGAAATGGCAATAATAATCGCACTTATGTCATGAACTCAGGACTCAGGCAGATAGGCCAAAATTAAATGCATTAAAATATAATAATGTG
Organism: Panthera tigris; assembly: GCF_018350195.1. NCBI lineage: Eukaryota > Metazoa > Chordata > Mammalia > Carnivora > Felidae > Panthera > Panthera tigris. The sequence continues at coordinate 64,230,790 of NC_056665.1, read as the reverse complement.
TGTAGGACAGCGTCCAACCCACAAGAAGTCTCATATAAATTTTAGCCATTAATAGTAATAGTAGTAAGTGAGCAAATATTATTTTTTATAATGAGATGAAAAAGCAGGAAAGACAATGCAGAAGTATGAAAAAATGTTTGATAAAATGTTAAGTAGGTAAAATCTTAAGATACGATTTTTTGTTTAATTTGAATGCAACGGAATAAAACCATATACATGTGGGAAAATATTTGACAGAAATAGCAAAAAATAAAAGACTTTTAAGAGATTGAAATTATGGGTTTTATTTTTTTATTTTTTTTGAAATTATGGGTTTTAAAAATGATTTCCTTTTATGTCTTTATTCCTCCCCCACATCCTTACGAACAAATATCTTGCTCTGTAGTAGATGTCTGTAATTGTGCTTGCTCAGCATTTCTCTACCTTTGTTCTGGGAAGAACAGTCCCCTTTTACTGGGCTTCATCCTCCTCGGTCACCGTGGGGTTTGTCCAAATGCTGTTAAAACTGATTGATCCAAGAGAGGGCACTTGACCCAAGCCGAGCCAATTAGAATCCTTCCCTGGGGAATTTTGAATTTGGGACTAGAGAGTATGATACACATATATCATATATGTGTGTGTGTGTGTGTACATATAGGTACATGTATATATATGTGTGTGTGTGTCTATATATATATATGTATATATATATATACGCACATGTACATTCTATCTATTTATCTCTCTCTCTCTCTTTATCTATCATCTATTCATTGTGTCCTGGTAACATTATGTCCTTGGTCCCAGAAGTTCCTTGGTCCCTTCTCCCAGGGAGAAACTCTAATATTCCAACAAATTTCCCTTTTTGTCTAAGGTAGTTTGAGTTGGTTGCAACCAAGAACCATAACTAATTCATATAACAGCTTTTCTTTATATATTTTTTACTGTTTATTTATTTTTGAGAGAGAGAGAAACAGAATGCGAGCTGGGGAGCAGCAGAGAGGGAGACACAGAATCTGAAGCAGGATCCAGGCTGCCTGATGTGGGGCCCAAACTCACGAATCATGAGATCATGACCTGAGCGGAAGTTGGATGCTTAACTGACTGAGCCACCCAGGTGCCCCACAATTTTTCTAGCAATAGCAAAAAAATTAGAAAACAGTCTCAATCAACAATATTAGGGAATACTTAAATTATGTCACATCCATATAATGGCAAATTATACAGTCATTAAAATAATACCTTCAAAGAATATCTGAGAAATCATTTGGAAAATTCTTAAATGAAAACAAGAGATGACTACCTGGCATTAGAAGAGGGATGGAGATTGGGTGCCCTCCAGGAAGAAGGACCAGCACATGCAAAGACCTTGAGGTCCATGAACTTGGCTTGTGAAGGTGATGACAGGAGGCTAATGTACTTGAAACAGAGAAAGCATGGGGAAAATGGAATTAGGTGAAAATGGAAGGTAGGTGCTGTGGGCCACTGTGAGACATTTGAGTTTTATTTCAGAGCAATGAAGTCATTGATGGGTTTTGCAGACGAAGAATAACATAGATAATTTACCATTTTTGCTTCTGGGAAGAGAACACGTTGAAGATGAACAAGCATGGAAGCAGCGAAAGGGTCAGGAGAGGTTGTCACGAAGGGATCCATATAACGATATTTAAAATCTAGACAGTTTTGAGAGTGAAAATGAGACTTATTATACCAGGACTACAGGTTCAAGCCAGGACTTGTCTGGCCAAACCAGGACAGATGGTCACCGAGCTATGATAGCAGTCCACACAGCAGTGGTGACTTCAACTAGGGTGGAGAGATATGGGAATGTTCTAATCCTGGGGGCTTAAGGATCTCAGTCTTGCTTGGCTGCTTTGGCATTATCCTCTTCTGATGTTCCTTGCTTTGCTTTACTGTGTTCGATAGGTAGCTTTTCCGGGTGATTTGAATGCCTCTGGATCAGTGGTTCTGAATATTTAGTGAGCATGAGTATCACCTGGTGGGCTTGCTAATGCACAGACTTCTAGCCCTCCCTGCCAGGGTTTGTGATTCAGTAGGTCTAAGGCAGAGCCTGGGAATTTGCATTTCCAGCAAGCTCGCAGGTGCTCCTGGTGGTGCTGGTGCTGCTGGCCTGGGGACCATGCTTTGAGAACCACGGCCTCAGATGTATGCTGTGAAAGGCACTCAAGACTCTCCCTGTCCCAGCTGCAGTCCACTTTCCACAATGTCTGTTTTTAGGCCTTTTCTGATGCAAGTTTCCTGTGTTTGTTTTTCAAATCTCTAACACATTTTGTTGCATTCACACACTCACGTATTGCTTTAGCCAATTGAGTGGGGGATCTCTGTGATCTACTCAGGAAAACTATGACTCTTCTTCGTATCTGTTGCACTTTGTTCTAAAATTACCCTGGGCTTTTTTTTTTTTTTTTTGGATGCTGTTGGCTTTAGGATTTCTCACTTCTAAATCATCCCTCACTCCCAATCTCCAGTACCCGTTTTTTTTTTTTGGTAATGCTGCAGTTTTCCTGTACTGGCCAACTGCTGGTTAAGCCCACCTTCTGCTCTCTGTAACTGTTCCTTGCAGCTGCACTTTTTCTTTGGTCACAGTCCCTGAGGTCTTCACCCTGTTGTATCCCAGGACTCTCGTCTTCATCTACATGGCTGTCAACCCAGTGAGATCTTTCTGTTCCTACCTTCCTGCAGGTCTCTGGGGACCACGTGGCTACCCTTGGCCTCTAGACAGCGCTGACTGCAGCAAATGGTCTGTCACATGTCTCTGGCCTGCTTTGACTCTCTGCTTTGTCTCAAATCTCTCCTGGTCTCTGCTGACTTTGGGTCCCATGAATCCTCTGGATTCATCACTCATGCATCCCAATAAGACCAGGCAGGAAGGCATCGCCTCTGAGAACAGTGTTGCCAGGGAGACGTTAGCCTAGAAATAGCAGCCACTTTTCTCAATAGTCTTTTCCTGTTCCCGCTTTCAGACTCTTTCCCCTTTTTCACAGCTTCAGGGGAAGAGACAAAACAGCTGTGCTTTATGTTTGAAAACTGCAACTCACATTCAAAAATGCCCCGATCCCAGCAGAAAGCCTGTTTTCAGCACTTTTTTTTTGGAGAAGTAGGCAAAACTTACTCTTTTATTTTAATATAACTTTGTGCGTGTGTGTTAATTACAAAAGTAAGACTTCTTCATTGTTGAAAATTTGTAAGATGCTGGAGAGGCCGCTTTTAGGCAACCAACTTGAACAATGGGAAGTTGAGTGAGGCAGAAGGGCCCAGTGGGACCCCCAACCCCATGGCTGAATACAAACAGGCCCATTGGGTGACCCACCTCAAAATAGCCATAAGCTCTAGCTGACCAATGGGTTACTTACACCCAGACACAGGTACCAAAAAAGGAAAATTCCACATGTTCCCATACCTCCGCACCTTCCCCCTTAACTGCAGCCCCCCCCCCCACCCCAGCAGATAGTTTCTCCTCTGCCTGGCTGCTACCTTTGCAATGTATTCAATAAACTTCTACCTCCATTCTGCCTCAGGTGAGTTCTTTCACCACGGGGGCTGCTGGCCTCCACCTGATCTGGACACTCCACAGATGTGGAATGCAAAACTAGGAAAATAACCATTGATCATCCCCCAAATAAAAACCACCCAGAGATAACCTTTCTGGCACTTTTAAATCCTCCAGTTAGTATTTTTTAGCAGCAAAAAACTTTTCTTCCGGTAAAACCGCACTTGGAAGCCTAATTTGCAAACAGATACAGCTGCTTGGGTTGGATTGGAGGCAGGAGACCTGGGTGCAGCTGTTTCAAGAGAGCAGAGCTGCCGGCAACAGACCCTCAGACCCATCAACTGGACTCTGCTTTCCACAGGCCTGCAAGATGGCTGCTACTGGAGGTGATTCCCTTGCAAAACTCAGACCCCACAGATTTGCTGGCTGCCTGAGGCATTCTCAGCCTGACGCTCTGCTTGCCTGGGGGCGGGAGGAAAAGACGCTATTTGGGGGTGGATGGGCCTTTCAACTTCCCCATATTCCATCTTTTCTTAGAGCCCATGTTCCCTCCAGTCGCAAGCAGAGATTATGACCCCGGGGCTCAAATCTTTCCTGAAAAATGTATATCCATAGTTTTAATTAACGCAGGGCTCATGCAATTCTTTTTTTCCCTTTGTAAATGATATTTTTGAAGATCTCAGCAATTTCCCCATTCGGTGGTACAGTGGAAATCTTTGCATTTAAATAGTAAATGGTTGAAGTGTGTTAAATATTTAGGAAGGAGAAAACAGTGTGAGTACAGATTTCATTCTCATTGCTTGCCCTTAATGTGGCTGTCAAGTTTTTTGAACCACCGATTTTTCCTCCCCAAATTTATTTTTCTTCCTTCCTTCCTCTCTTGTTTCCTCCCTCCCCCTTTCCTTCTTTTCTCCTTTTCTCTCTCCCTCTCCCTCTCCCTTTCTTTCTCCCTTTCCCTCTTTCTTTTCTTTCTTCCTCCCTCCCTCTCTCTCTTTCTTTTTTTTCCTTTTTCTTTTCCTTTCTTTTCTTTTCTTTCTTTTCTTTTCTTTTCTTTTCTTTTCTTTTCTTTTCTTTTCTTTTCTTTTCTTTTCTTTTCTTTCAGCTTCATTGCCCAGTGCAGAGCCCAACACAAGGCTTGAACTCACGATCCTGAGATCAAGACTTTAAGATCAAGACCTGGGCTGAGATCAAGAGTCGGATGCCTAACCAACTGAGCCATTCAGGTGCCCCCTTCCTCCCCAAATTTAATGTCTTGCATCTGATATTTTAATACCAACATTATGAGATAATTATGTTATACATACAACTAACCTTAGAATAAAAAAGTATTGTAATGGCACTGATTTCATATAAAGGTTATGCTTTCCCCTGTTATTTGTGTAATTCAGTATGCTATAAATGCTGAAAAGGTATGTTTCTAAAGTTTTGGTAATTTCACATATTCTAAATTTTGGCAATTTTACCTTTCTTAAATGTACTAGTGATGAGGTTTTTGGGGTAATAGTAGGGCTCGTGGGGTCCGGAGCCGATGAACAAGAAAAAATTCTTGAAGACGTCTTTGGTGCAAAAAGGTGATTTTACTGAAGCACGAGACAGGACCCGTGGGCAGGAAGAGCCTCCAGGGACCATAAGGAGACACTGGTTATATACTATGGAGTTGGGGGAGATAAAGTCCAGGGGAATTTTCCAGGGAGATTTTCATATGCTGTAGAAGACTCCCAGGACACTGAAGTCCTAGCTATTGTCAAACTAAGGTGGTTTTCCCTCTAGCAAAGCATTAGCATTAAGACTGTAGGGAGTTCCTGGAGAAACATTTTACTCTGCCAGCCTCAAGTATTTGTCAGTGGGCTGCAGGTTATAAGGAAATTTTGTCTACTGCCATTTCTTTCTGCCTCTGTTCCCCACATCACTATGGAGGGATGTTGGAGACTTAGGTCCTGCAGGACTGTGATCTCTATCAGTTAATCATTTTTCCCCCCTTTTCATTGTTCTTGGGAGGCCAGGAGTGCCTGAGGAATATCACACATATCCCACAGGGTGAGGCAGGGGGAGGATGTCTGTGGTCTGTCAGCTTGCCTTATGCTCCCTCATCACTAGGAAGATTTCTTCCAAAGGAAAACCCACAACAAGCACATCCTTTTAAAAAGTGATTGTGCTTTTGTAATGTTGGCATGTTCGTAACATGAATAAAGGCCTACGTTTTAGGGGCTCCATCTGATCTCGCGTTTATTTTGAATTTTCTACAAGTTGAACCCATTTTGTAATGGGCACTCCCGGCTAAGCGTTTGTCTTACACAGGGAGGGGCAGGTGTCATTCCTAGACTGATAAGAGATGCAAGTAAATGATATGCCTCTCACCTCTGCAACATTCCTTTTGCCAGGCAATAGCAAACAGTTTGCTGCACTGAAGGTTTTTGATATTGGTGAGGTAGGGTTGGGTGATGACTCTGCCTTCCATTGTGATCCCATGACTGAGTCCGGGCTTCTTTGCCCCTTAATGAAGTGCAAAATTGTTTACTCCCCCATCTGTCTCTTGTTTTGTGTTCATGCTAAAATTGTGAATCTAAAAAACAAAACCAATATAGATTCTTAAATACAGAGATCAAATTGGTGGTTCCCAAGGTGGAGGTTGTGGGAGGGGGATGGGTGGAATAGATTAAAAGGATTACAGTTATAAAATAAATGAGTCACAGAGATGAAAAGTACAGCACAGGGAGTATGGTCAATAACATTGTAATAACACTGTGTGGTGACTATACTCAGCCTGATGAGCCCTGAGCCCTGAGCAACGTACAGAATTGTTTAATCAGTAAGTTGTACACCTGACACCAATGTAACATTGTATGGGAATTATACTTCAATTTAAAACAAAAAAGTAAAAAAAAAAAAAATTATGATGGAATTAAGAGGACAGATTGAGATGAGACCCTAAACTTCCTGACCCTTCATGGAGACCGCAGTTAACTTGTATTTAATATCCTTTTATTTCTCGTGATTGTTCTTAACGTATCATGGCAGCACTGGGTGCTCTCCTGTTAGTGGATATTCCAGAGGAGAGGCAGAAATCCATGGTTAAGAATTTTGAAATGAATCCACAGCAGCCTCCCTGTGCCTTCGGCGCGTGAGCGGGAGACTTCCTCTGCTCGCTGGAGCTGCGGTCCCCCCTAGTGGCCATTTTTCCTCCTAGAGCCTCTTATTCTGTCCTGCTGCTCCGCCTGCCTGCTAGGTGGCTCCAGTGTGTTTGAATTACGGAATCACAGCAAGTTCTCTGTCTCTTTGAAATCAGTTACACTCAGGGCCTTTCGTTTTATGTTGCATGACTTTAGATGAGAAAAGGTTCCTGAAGCAGGGAAACAGGAGGTAATTGAAATTCTTCATTTCCTCTTTTGTTGTTGCCTGCCCTCTTCGGATGAATCCTGCCCATGTTTTTCCAGAGAACATAAGTGAGGTGTACAGGGACATTGATGACGAAGGCTCAGGGCACAGCAGCTCCAAAGGTCCACTCCCGGGAAACCCAGCTCTCTCTGAGCACACCTCTGTTGATCTGTGTTCCAAAGCCCTGCAAGAGAACTAAGCAGTTCTTTTAACCTCTTGAAGCAATTTGGGCATCCTTAGAGGCCCCTGGGCCCTAGAAATTTCTTCTGTTGAATTGTAGTCTAACCCATTGAGTGCTGGAGTCCTTTGTTTCTGAGCATAAAGTCTTGCACATAGTATGTGCTTAACATGTGTTGATTGGACAAAACAATGATTAGGTGCTTGAATATATATGATATCCCATCTCAACTCTGGTGACATAGGGAAAATGCATTATTTCCCTTGGCTACTCTCCCTTCAGAATCAGTGAATACTTGAAAACAGTGCCTGAAGAGAGAGATACTTTGCTTAATGACAAAATATTCTTGTTTTTTACCCCTTCATGGGAGACAAATGGAAAATCTCATAGACTGTAACATTGTTTTAAATTTTTTTCATTGTTTTAATTAATTTTTTTGAGGGAAGGGCAGAGAGTGAGTGTGGAAGGGGCAGAGAGAGAGGGAGACAGAATCCGAAGCAGGCTCTGAGCTGTCAGCCCAGAGCCCAACACGGGGCTCGAACCCATGAATCGTAAGATCATGACCTGAGCTGAAGTTGGACGCTTAACCAACTGAGCCACCCAGGTGCCCCAACGTTTTTTGTTTTTGTTTTTTGATGTTGATTTATGTTAGAGAGAGAGAGAGAGAGAGAGAGCAAGAGAGCAAGGGAGGGGCAGAGAGAGAAGGAGACACAGAACCCAAAGCAGGCTCCAGGCTCTGAGCTGTCAGCACAGAGCTTGTTACAGGGCTTAAACCCTTGAAGCTTGAGATCATGACTTGAGCCAAAGTCAGACACTCAACCGACTGAGCCACCCAGGTGCCCCCAACATTGTTTGTTTTAATCTAGGATGCAGATCTGTGAATAGTAGTGATCTGAGGCCATGAGTCCATCCATTTTGGAATCTTATAGAGAGCCTACTAATCTGACAATTTGGTCCAACAATCAAAATGTGCTATTTGAGAGAGTGATGTCCAAGGAGGGGCTCTGGGAACCTGTGTCAGGGATGATGTAAAGAAAATTCCAATGCAAGGAGTTACTAGAGAACTGGACAAACTCTAAGGTCCCTGTTAACTCTGTTAAAGGAATCTGTGATTCTTACTCTAGATGTTCAAATATTCTGGTCTTCTGAGCCAATCATCTTAGCTTTTGTTTTAAAAATAAAAAATGTAGGGGCGCCTGGGTGGCTTGGTCATTGAACATCCGAATCTTGATTTCGGCTCAGGTCATGATCTCACGGTTCATGAGTTTGAGCCCCACGTCAGGCTCTGCACTGACAGTGCGGAGCTTGCTTGGGATTCTCTCTCTTTCTCTCTCTGCCCCTCTCCCTCTCGTTGTCTCTCTCTCTCTCTTTCAAAAATAAATGTTAAAAAATAGAAATAAAAAAAATGTAAATAAAGGACTATGAATCAGTGCAGCAAAATGGTATCCTCTGACCTAGTCTCCACTGAGGAAATTGTTCCCTTCTTGTGCTAGAACACCTTATGCCTGCTTCTACAACTGCAGCAGCCTCCTTCTACCCACCTTGGCATCTCTTTCCCCTTCTATTTCATCCTATGTCTTTCAGATCATTGCTAGGCATGCATTGCTTTTCCTAGATAAGATGCCCCACCCCTGGCTTGGCATGAATCTCCTGAGAGTCCCCTTTTGCCCGCCCCCCACTTTTGCTCTGGCATTGTCTTGATCTGCTCCACTCTGATTCCTACCTTGCTAAAGTGGGACAAGAGTGGTGAGAAAGGAAGAATACCCTCTGCCACCTAGGAAACTCCATCACCAGGTGACTACACACTGTGCCTCGTGTCTTCTGATAAAGTTCTTTCTTTTTTTTTTTAATTAAAAAAATTTTTTTTAATGTTTATTGATTTTTGAGAGAGAGAGAGAGAAACTGAGTTGGGGGGGGGTGGGAAACAGAGAGAGAGACAGAGGAAGACACAGAATCTGAAGCAGGTTCCAGGCTCTGAGGTGTCAGCACAGAGCCAGATGCGGGGCTCAAACCCACAAACCACGAGATCATGACCTGAGCTGAAGTCGGACGGTTAACCAACCAACCGAGCCACCCAGGCGCCAGCCCCCCTTTTTTTAAAATTTTTCTTTTTTTTTAAAGTTCTTTCATTTGTCCAGATAACATGGTCTGTGGTTGCTCTTTGGAAACTGGGAAGCAGTCTGAAGCAGAAAGCAAAGTCCCAGGGGAGAAGGTGGAACAATTGTTATAAGGAGATCAGGGTCTCCTGGGGTAGAAAGAGCTAATATCCCAAACTTTATACCTTGAAAAAGAGTCAAAGTTAGGGAGTCCTGTTGGGATGGACCCCTGAGATGGACACTGGCTAAGAGTCCTTTGGGATAAAATTGCCGTAAAGCAGGAGGGGATGAAGTTAGTGGCCAAGTCTGGCACTGGCTCAGGGAGGACGTGGTGTAAGTCCACTTACACCTGGGGTGGCCAGGTTGTGCTCTAAAAGGATTGGTCTCAGGGAGGCCTGTGAGAGTCTGAAGCTTTGTTGGTGGAGCAAAATACTGGAGCGATCGTCCTCTGTCAAAGAGCTCTTATAAAAGAATCTGCACTGTGGTATGTGCCACTGCAGGCCAGGTCTCTGCAGTGCATGTTTCTACAGCCTAGCATGGGACTGCGCGGGGATCGAAACACGGGTTCCTAAACCATTATGAATCCCAGAGCTGAGCGGCATTTGTGTTCTGATAACTGACATGACATCACGCCGAAACGCTGACACGGGACGTCTGGTTGAATTCCAGAAATCACCAAGTGGGTGAGGATGATTTGGGGTGATGGAATGATGGGGTCTGCCTAGAGTTTCCAAAATCTACATGGGTAATCAGCCCTTTAACATTCTCGGCTATGAAAAATGGAACTTGATAGAGCCTGTGTACATAAAACGAGTCTCAGAAATGTCTCCCAAATTCTCCTGTGATCTCTCCCATCCAGCGTGCCTTTCAACGCCTTTCCATTTTATTTCTGACTCCTGGTTTGTAGCAAACAATGCCGTATGACCTCATCACTCTAGGTAATAGGGCCAACCTGTTGAGAAAACAAGCATGTTGAGAAAACACAACCATTGGAAATTTGTCACAAATTATACAGAAGAAGGGACCTGCAACATACCTACACTTTGGTTCATTTTGAGTATAAAGATGCTAATTCTGTTTTGAGAGATGACTTCATTTCCACATGCACTTTAGAATGACATGAAAATTACTTGGTTCTTAAAAAATAGCTTTACATAATAATTTATTAGAGTGAGAACTAATTTGATACTATTTCTTTGGGGGAAGAAAAAGTGTATTTTAAAAGATAGCACATCCAGGCTCCAGGTAAAATTAACCTACTTTCAGATACCTTAATCATGCTCCCTTCTAGTTTAATGATCATTAAATTTGTCTTGTAATCAGTTTGAAATAAACCACCAAATAGTAGTGAATAGAATTGGCTATAATTTAGGAAAAACCTGGCATCTCAAGTTAATAAAATAGGATTGATGAAAACAGAATGAAAAATGGGTCCTGCTGTCATCGGTACAATTTACACAGGACTTGGGCTGCAGGGCATTTTGGAGTCACAGGAAGCCGAGGAAGGACTCTGGATAAGAGTGTTCTTTCCTTTTAAAAATGCATTTAAATATTAACATATAACTTTTACTCCTAAATTTAATGTTGATTTTATTAGAAATTTTAGCTTTGGGGCACGTGGGTGGCTCAGTCGGTTGAGTGTCCAATTTCAGCTCTGGTCATGATCTCACGGTTTGTGAGTTCAAGTCCTGCCTCGGGCTCTGTGCTGACAGCTCAGAACCTGGAGCCTGCTTCGGATTCTGTATCTCACTCTTTCTCTCTCTCTCTTTCTCTCTCTTCCCCTCCCCACTCCCACTTGGTCTCTCTCTTTCAAAAACAAATAAACATTAACTTTTTTTTAAATTTTAGCTTCAATTAAATATTTTTGGAGTGATGTTTCCATTTGTTCTGGTTGGTTGCAAGCAATAGACACCAACTTAAAATATTTTGGGACAATTGGGGATAGCTTCAGGGGATTGAACAAAACTGAAATACTATGCTGGATTTTAAGGGTCAGTCTAGAACACTGCTCTCTTCCTCCCCAGAGTTTGGGAGCAGATGAAAAGTATATGTAGGATTTATAAAGATGTAGATTTTAACAATCACCTTTATTACCTGATAAAGCTGATTGGACAGCATGGCTTTCAATCTGCGGCCGGGTGGGCTTACTAATATACCATCGCCGAATTAGACTTACACATGAGGACCTTGGCACACACAGCTGGGCAACTGCAGGCCTCTCTTACAAAGGCAGGCTCCTTGCCCCATGGCAAAGAGCAAACAGAGCAAACAAACTCTCCTTGTGTTGGGAAAATGAATAAAGTTTTACACCATAAGGTGGCTGACGGGACTAAAACAAGCTCTGGTCTCTAGCTTAGAGACCCCTCGTCCGGGTTCTTCTTGCCCTGTTTGCCACGTATGCAAAAACCCCCACAGATATGGAAGCTGACAACTATAAATGACCCTTCCCACCTGCATTCGGCGCTCAGATCTTTGGAGAAATGGACTCCTGTGAGCCCACCGATGTTAAATAAATCTCTGATCCACCAAGATCTCTGAGTGCCACTTGGTTTTTCTGCCAGCGTTCCAGCCTCGTTCCGTAACATATTTGGTTCCCTGACTGGAAAACCCAACCATGTTGGCCCATTGTTGCCACAGGTTTGGGAGAAGGGCGAGGCGGTGACGGGGCCAGGGATTGCAAGGGAGAAGGCATGCCCTGCCTGAATTTCGGCAGTCTCCTACTCGGTTGCCTGGGGCTGGCCCCCGCTCCACTGTTCCTGCCGGACTCAAGGAGATGTGGCAGGTGGGGACCTGGACCCGACGTCGGAACCAGTAAGGCTGGGGCCCAATCTAGTCAGGCCCACTCGCAAGAGTGGAAGGGGGAACCTGATCACTCCCAGGAAACCTCAGAGGTCTCACAGGTAGGAATTCTGTGGGAGGGAATGTAATAACCTCTGGTGTGTATGTGAGTGTGACTGTGTGACGGTCTAGCTTGCCTGCCAAGTTCGATTCTGTGGCTCCACGGGCGGGCACCCTTAAGGTCCCCAAAAGCCCACAGAGTCTGAGTGGGCCTGTCTGCGATGTCGTGGGGAATGGCACACAGTCTATGGCAGCATCGGGATAGTTTCCGATCGTAAGTCACAAAGCTGAGACCACTACGGCTAAATGTCACCTAAGTTCCTTTGGGACATGGCCAGTTGGGCATCTGACTGGTCTCCTCATTAGAGGGGTCACCCCTATCCCTCTGTCTGTCTTTGCAACTCTGTCTCACGGGAACATTATGGGGTTGGGACAGAACAAAGAAGGGGTTTTGGGGAGACTACGGAATTAAGATAACCCCCGGCATGTTAAGGACCCTATGTGAGTTAGAATGGCCCACTTTTGGTGTAGGAGGACCCTCTGAGGGAACCTTGGATGTCCCAATGGTCTGCTGCATCTGGCATATTGTCTCCAGAGACCCTAGTCACCCTGATCAATTCTCATACATTGACTCATGGCTTGAAATTGCCCAAAATCCTCCACCTTGGGTGCGATTCATCTGTAGCAAGCAGAGTCAGGTACAGGTTTTAGCTGCTTTATCTGGAGACTCACCCAGGGAGCCAAAGAAGAAACCCACCACTCCCCTAGTGTTTGCAAGAGACCTGGAGGAAGATCCCATCTTTCTGCCACCTTATGACTCACCGGGCTCCCTCCCCCCTGCCCCTGAGCTTGAAACTCCTCCCCCATCTGTCTCTCCTCTGGCCCAGACATGCTTCCCATCTCCCCTCCCCTCCTGGACCCGGAGAACCCTCCCCACAAGGACCAGCAGCCAGATTGTGCCCTCAGTCAGGCACAGGCGCTCTCCAGACTCCAGTCCACAGGTCCACATCCGATGGTACCAAGATGCTCTCCTCTGGGGGATCAGAGCAGAGGCTGAAAAACCCATGAATGTGCCCAGCAGCAAGGGGCATACACCCTGTTTGCTCCGGAGGCACAAGACAGCCACGACAAAAGGATGGGGAAGTTCTAGCCACCAAAAGCGGGGAGGCCCAGAACCTCCTTAGAAAGGGGTTATGAGCCTACTGCAAGGAGAAAGGACATTAAAAGAATAAATATCCCAATCAGCAAAAGTCCCAGAAACCCAGCCAATATCAGGAGGAACCCCGAGAAGGGGACCTTATTGGTCTGGCTAAGAGAATCAGATTGAAGGGGACACTGGCTCTCTCTCCCTGTTCCCCTGCCTAATTGATGTGAGGGATTCTCATTTCCCAGGTTAACAGCTATAATTGGAGCCAACTGTGGTTAGTGTACCTCAGGATGGAGATTTTAAGGAATGTTCCCAAGCAGTTGCTGAAACTCCATTTGTTTCAGGGAAATTCCCAATCTTCTCTGACCTGATGTGGACTCCATATTTCCACTTTGGTGGAAAAAACATGGCGTCTGCTCCTCTGAGTTAAGGTTTTGAATTAGGTTTTCCTTCTCTGCCTTCTACTGGCACTTTGCCTCTTCTGCCTTCCCCTCCCCCTGTTTCTGCACCAACTTGGGTGTGGTCTACATAACTGGTTCCTATACCCTCCTCAGTGCCTCAGGCACCATTGGCTCCTCCATCCATCCTCAAGGTCAAGGAATAAAATGCACCCCCTTGGACATCTAGGTCTTTTCCAAGTAGAATGAATTGCTAAAGCTTTGATTAGTGAACAGAGGTTTGTGCTTTTAACTTCTTATTGCAGAGAAATTAAGGCTATTTGGACCTATTGGAAAACATGCTTTGTACTTATTGGTTCATGAATTTACCATCTAAAAAAATTCTGGTGTAAACACCTCTCAGTTGGTTACTAAGTCCTCAATTGGAGACTAAGGTTTCCTAAAAGTTAAAATTCTGCTAAGTGTACTTTAGACTGATGGAAATAAGGAAAGCAACCCTGTGTGTAGGAAAGTAGGAGGTATGTAAGAAAGATATAAGGACTGGAAATACATTTTTGTTGAGGGTAGAAGAAAGTAGTTTTGCCCTAAATGAGATTGGTTATTTGGAGAGAAATGGCTTTGGGATAAAATTTGAAGGCAAAGGAAAGTTGTAGAAGGTTCATGAAGGAAAATCTTTGGAAAGGAATGTTATGCGTGCTCAGGATGAACTAAGGTTGAGATGAATGGAATTTTAAAAGTACACTGGTATAAGGTTGAAATTCTGCTTTTCTCTCTGCTCAAATGACAAAGTTTTCTTGGACTGTTGATCTGCTCTTGATAAGACGATGCAAACAATGGTTTGTCTTCCGGGAAAACCAGTTTTAGGTTTCATCTTTATCAGGTCTTTGATTACTTAGTTAAAACTTCTCAATATTAAAGGAGCAAGTTTGGGGCGCCTGGGTGGCTTGGTCGGTTAAGCGTCCAACTTCGGCTCAGGTCATGATCTCACGGTCCGTGAGTTCGAGCCTCGCGTCGGGCTCTGTGCTGGCAGCTCGGAACCTGGAGCCTGTTTCGGATTCTGTGTCTCCCTCTCTCTCTGCCCCTCCACTGTTCATGCTCTGTCTCTCTCTGTCTCAAAAATAAATAAACGTTAAAAAAAAAAATTTAAAGGAGCAAGGTTTTGGTAACAACTATATAATGCTATACATTTACCTTTAGGATCTTTTATTGCCATCTTGGTTGAATAAATAAAGTTTTAAGATTTGCAATGATCTGTAATCCTATTGAGGATGTACTTATAACTTTCTAAGGTTTTAACAAACTTCCCAGGATTTAAATGGTAAATGAAGTCTTTTTGACCAATTAGGCCCTTTTATTTGGGATGCTGAGTTACTTGGAAAAGCACTGTCATACAATGTAAACCTTAGGTTGTATTGCACAGGTAAATGTTGTAACTGCCCAAATATATATGCAATTCATAAAGTTTTAATGTTTTGGTATAAGGTAATCACTTAATCTGATTACTTAAAGTGTTAGGTGTCACAGAAATAACCAAATTTCTTTGTCAATTGCATAATAATGAACTCTCATCAGATCTTTAACAATGTCTATTTCTGAGATTTTGTCATTTATAATTATTCTTATTCTCTCACAAAATGTGTTTCTTCTTCAAGGAGATTTATAAAAAGGACTTTGGGGACACATACAGGTATTCGACATCTTTAAGATTAATACTAAAATGGGTAAGAATTTCCAGAACTAAAAACCTGCATTCAAATTGAACAAGAATTAGGAACATGGGATTAAATGAACCGAGGAAGATTATAGTTTTGTGATTTTTGTTGAAAATATTGCTGGTTCTCTAATGTTTGCTCTTCCAGATTAAGGAAACTTTCTCTTAAGATATCTATGATATACAGAAGTGTCATAAGTATTCATTTGTAAACTGAAGCATTTATCTTTTCTCTCTACATAACTCCCCTGAAATTCAAAAACTCTCAATGAGTATTCTTTCTTTCATGGCAATTACAATTGTTTGCATAAGTTCAATAAGAACCTGTTCATCCTGTAACAGGTCACCATTGGAAATACTGGTTATTTTACCAAGGCTTTGACTGGAATGTCATATGTGAGAGTGACATCCATAGACTCAGATGTGACCAGACAGCTTTAAGGAACTAAGGTTGGCTTTATGAAACATGGAGCCTTAAAGCCCCTTGGAAATGTTGGCCTGGTGCCTTGCTTACAGAGTTCCCAGCAGCCTCATCAGGTGAGTAAAGAAGGTCACTTCCTGGCAGGTGCAGGAACCTCAGGATATCTTGGGGACCTCATGAAGAGGAATTCGCCCAATTCTACAGGTATTGCAGGCCTGTCTGATGGCAAGTATTTGGCTTGGCTTTTGGCCTGGAGAGGCTACTAAAAGTTCAACCAAGAGATTCTTTATAAAAGGTTCAGCAAAGCAAACTTTAAAAGATCCTCATGATCAATCGCTATTCTTTCTGGGCTTATGTAAATAATTAGGCCGGGTTTGTTAAGACTGGACTTGTTCTACAAATGCATTGGTCTCAATTTGGCTATCTCTGGAAAGGGGGGTTTTTTAGGGAGAACAAACTATGTTTCAACAATGCACTGTTATGGATGTTAAAGTCTAGTTACAATTGTCTTTAAATGTTTGTTGTTTACCTAAACTAGACAACTTGAGGTAAACTTGAGAAAAATTGTCACAGTGTTTCATGTAAAGACAATCTTCTGTGCTTGTTATTCTGTGGGGATAATAATAAGACCTTATGGGCATATGATTATTTAAACAACTGGAAAACAGGATGGATCTCTAAATATGCAAACCATATCTTCCCTAAATCTGATCTGACAGTTACCAGAAACCTGCCCCTTTCAAAGACTTGGAGGTGGACTTTACAGACGTACAACCAAATAGAGGATTCAGTTTCAGGTATCACCCCATGGGTCCATCACTCCAGAGCTAAGAAGGCCAACTCAGCGGAACCCTCAACCTGGCAAAGTGATCCGGATCCAGTCAACCTGCTTAAACTGACCCTCAAAAAGACACTGGCCCCTGAGATCTCCAGCCCTGCCCCAGCCACACCCCAGAAGCTGGCTGGCCTGTGCACGGCAGAAGTTTGAGGAATCAGCGTATGCACCGAGCCCAATGGTTCGGATGCAATTCTGCCAGCCCTT
The DNA here is from genome assembly GCF_018350195.1 of Panthera tigris. NCBI lineage: Eukaryota > Metazoa > Chordata > Mammalia > Carnivora > Felidae > Panthera > Panthera tigris. The sequence goes on along the minus strand of NC_056665.1, from coordinate 64,214,094 downwards.
GCCCCTTACTGGTGTCATAGCCCTGATCTTGCTTCTTGCTATTGGGCTAATAGAGACTGCACCAACAAGCTGGACATGGGACAGATGGCAGAATCTCTGGTAACCTTACAAACCAAATAAACTCCCTAGCAGCAATGTCCCTGCAAAATAGGCGAGCCCTTGACCTCCTCACTTCAGAAGAAGGAGGGACTTGTATCTCTCTGGGGGAGGGATGTTGCTATTTTGTAAACCAATCAGGAATAGCCAGGACTAAGGTTAAGGAACTCAAGGAAAGAATTCAACATAGACAACAGGAAAGTATCAGCCAATGGAAAGGATGGGATCTCAACAGACTGGGCATCCTGGCTCCCTCCTTTCCATAATTTTACTTGTGACCAGAGGCCCCTGTATACTAAATACCCTGGTACATTTTATTGAAGACACTGTTGCTCGCCAAACTGGAGCATGTATCTTAGCCCTCCAAGGGTACCAACCCCTAGAGCTAAAAAGTGATGCCTAATAAAAGATTTTTAAAAAGGCATCAAAGGGGGGGAATGTTGGGAAAATGAATAAATTTTTACACCATAAGATGGCTGATGGGACTAAAACAAGCTCTGGTTTCTAGCTTAGAGACCCCTCTTCCGGCTTCTTCTTGCCCTGTTTGCCACGCATGCGAACCCCACCGCCCCCCCCCCCAAATATGGACGCTGACAACTATAAATTACCCTTCCCACTTGCGTTCAGTGCTCGGATCTTTGGAGAAATGGTCTCCTCTGAGCCAGCTGATGTTAAATCAATCTCCAATCCCCCAAGATCTCTGAGTGCCGCTTGGTTTTTCCACCAGCGTTCCAGCCTCGTTCCGTGACACTTGGAATCAAGCAAAGCTGAAAAGACAAAAAGAAAGTGGCAGACTTGGGCACACCAGGTTTCCTTCCACAATCTCTTTGATTAAATAACTCATTTCTGCAGAGAAGTCTGTAAAGGAGTGGAGAGAGTCCAGAAACCAATGGAAGTTCCTCCAAATGGAAGCGCGAAGCCAGGGAATCAGAGCATTGTCTATTGAGTCGTGTGGGTTGTGTAGTGCACACCCTGGATGACTGTAAGATGCAGCCCTGTGAAATAGGTCTTCCTTAAAAAACTAAGCTAACATAAGATCTTCATCCTGAGAAGGTTTTCCTCATCTCCACCTTTTTACGAGAATGCTGGCTCTGACTACTCAGTTTCTCTCCCACATCTGCCCTTTGGAAAAGGTTCTGTCATCATTAGATGGGTTCCTCAAAGTTTTTAAAAAGCAGACTTAGACATAGAGAACAAAGTTGTACAAAGCCAAGAGCATGAAGAGAAAATTGGAGGAGATTTGGGGAAAGTGGTTGCTGGAGAAGCTATGAGACATGAAGGAAGCAAATGGCAGGAGGGTATGGAGGGTTTCTAAGAATTTTCCTGAGAATCATGCATCTCCTCCATGATGTTTGAAAAGTTCAGTAAAGAACTTCTTTTACTTTGAAACTGCGTTGGTTGCTGGATTGAGTTCCTTTGACTACAGTATGCACAGAAACTCTTGCATTAGGTTGAATACGAAAGGTAGCTAGCGGACGGAGACAGGGTTTCCAACACAGCTCCTGATTGAATTGTCGTGTCTTTAATTAGGATAAAAAATCAGCAGAAGGAGCGCTTAGGGGATAGAGCGTACTAAATTTTCAGCTCTGGTTTTTGCTTTGGCCAATCCAAATTCAGCATGTATTTTTAATTTGGGGAGGTGGAGTTAACAACAGTATTGAGACACACAACACACACACTATGCAACACACCTACTTAAGTGTATAATTCAGTGTATTTCAGTGTGTTCACAGAGTTGTGCAAACATCACCACAGTCACTTTCAGACTATTTTCATCACCTCAGAAAGAAACCCTGGGCCCCTTAGCTGTCACTCCCCAAATCCCTCCTCTACTCTTGCCAGCTTTAGTTAAGCAACCACTAATATCCACTAATATATTTTTGTCTTTATAGATTGACCTATTCTGGGCATTTCATATAAGCAGAATCATATCATAAACTGTCTTTTATGATTGAATTTTTTTTCAGTTAGCATATTTTCAGGGTTCATCCATGTTGCATGTGTCAGTATTTCAGAATTCTTCTTTACGACCAAATAATATTCCACTATATGGAGGTACTGCATTTTCTTTTCTTTTTAAAAATTTTTTTAATGTTTTATTTATTTGTGTGTGTGAGAGAGAGAGAGAGAGACAGAGAGACAGAGAGAGACAGAGCATGAGCAGTGGAAGGACAGAGAGAGGGAGATGCAGAATCTGAAGCAGGCTCCAGGCTCTGAGCTGTCAGCACAGAGCCCGATGCGGGGCTCACACTCACAAATTGTGAGGTCACGACCTGACCCGAAGTCGGATGTTTAACCGACTGAGCACCCCAGGCGCCCCAAGGTACTGCACTTTCTGGATCCATTCATCAGTTGGTAGATTTGTTTCCTCTTTCTGGCTATATGAACAATGCTGCTATGAACATTGACAATACAAGTATTTGTGTAGACATATCTCTTCATATCTCTTGGGTATAGACCTAGGAGTGGAATTGCCAGGTCTACGTTTAACTTTTTGAGGAACAGCTAGACTGTTGCCCATAGTGGCTGCACCATTTTACATTCTCAGCAGCAATGTGTGCGAGGGTTGAATTTCCCATATCCATGATAACACTTGTTATTATTTGACTTTTTGCTTGTAGCCATACTAGTGGGTGTGGCCTTGATTTGCATTTCCCTGATGACTAATGATGTCCAGCATCTTTCCTATGCTTATTGGCCGTTTGTACATCTTCTTTGGAGAAATGTGTACTCAGATTCCTTCGTTCATTTTTTAACTGAGTTATTTGTCTTTTTATTGTTGAGTTGTGAGAGTTCTTTACATGTTCTAGGTACAAGTCTCTTATCAGATTTATGACTTGCAAATATTTTCTGCCAGTCTATGGGTTGTATTTTCACTTTTCTCGACAGTCAGTGTCCTTTGAAGCACAAAGTTTTTCATTTTCATGAAGTCCAATTTTTCAATTTTGTCTTTTGTTAACATGTTGATTTTTAAGGACTCATTATTTATGGGGGAAAAAAGGACCCATCATTATAAACAAATTAACTCACTTTTTGCTTTCTATTATGTTTACTTTTGTGGATATCTTGCCATTACTGAAAATCTTACAAACTACATATACATCTCATACTTTGATAAAAACCGCTGTTAGGTCTGTAAGGCCTCTTTGTGTAGTACTACATTATGAAGAAATAGTAGTGTAGTATTTTTTCTTAATAATCACGATCTACTATCAGTTATTCTTTAATCTGACCCATACCTTAATTCTAGAATTAGATTAGTATATATACATATACATATACATATATATATGTATATATATATATTTTTTAATTATTTTAATGTTTTTTTTTTTTGAGAGAGAAAGAGAGACAGAGCATGAGCAGGGAAGAGGCAGAGAGAAAGGGAGACACAGAATCTGAAGCAGGCTCTGGGCTCCGTGCTGTCAGCACAGAGCTTGGCGTGGAGCTCGAACTTCTGAACCTTGAGATCATGGCCTGAGCCGAAGTTGGACACTTAACCGACAAAGCCACCCAGGCGCCCCAAGTTTGATTAGTATACATCTTTATAACTTACATCAAATTCTATCAGACCTTTCCCAGAACTAGCACAGGCTTAAAATAGTTTTCACCTAGCATGAAATTAAAAAAAAAATTCTTGCACTTTTCTTCTCTTTTTTAATTCAATGGCTATTTCAGTTGAGGGATTCAAATTGTGTATTTGTTGCTCAAGTCCATCTTTTCTTCCACATCCTAAAAGCTGAGAGACAAATGTTATTTAGATATGTTAAGCCTCCAAGAACACATACAAAGAAATCTCCTAAATGAAGTCTTTCTGCTCAGAAGTTTCATTTTGCTTTAGAAAACTGTCCCCAAACCATATTTTCAGAAGTTACTGCTGGCTGGGAAGAATTTAAGTTGATACACAATAGCATTTGCTTGTTTTGTTTTTAAGCAATACATTGAATTCAGAAACTGCTGCCTTTATAGAATTTCCAGTTATAAAATCCAATCAGATTAGAACTATCCAGTGAAATTTAAACAAAGTGCTTTTACTCTCTTTGTCCACATTATTCCTGACTCAAGCGTAGGGAACCTTATAACTGAAATCCCTCTTTCCTTCCAAACCCACCCAGAAGAAGGTCTTAACCCTCCTTTTATGCATGGGGACCTAGGTTTTAATTGATGCACTTACTCAGGGCTTAGATGTTTGCACATCTGTATTGAAGAAATGTGTTTCAGATTGTGAAACCAATGTTTTGATGATTTGTTTCAAAATCTTCCAAAGGAATAGGATTTATCTCCTTTAGTATCTTTCACCTGGAAAGGACGCAACACAGCTCAGAGGGGCTAAGGTAGGTGCTGAAAACAGCTATTGAGCTGTGGTTCCCAGAGCCGGCTGATCATCTGAATCACCTGAGTAACCTCTGAGAGTCTGGCTGGGCAACCGAGTCACTAGCTTCCTGACGAGACTCCACAGCTCGGCTGCTACAGCAGCGGCTCAGACTGGAAAAAACCAGAGGAGGTGGAGTATTAAAAGCGGAATGAATACCTGCGCTCTAAATAGTGGCTTACTGGAACAGTGGAGATTAGAAGCCAGAAAAGTTGCGTGTGATGACCAACCACTTGAGAGAAGGATGTATGCGCGTGTATTTCCAGAACCGGAAAGACTGGAGCATAATGCAAGGTACCTCAATGAGTCTCTTCACCTTTCCCTGCTCCCTCCACGCGTTTGGATCATATTTTTAAAATGTATTTATTAATATCCTAAAATGTACAACTCAAAGGGGAAGCTAGCTGATGTACGCTATTATGTAAATTCAAAATACATGCAAATATATAGTGCAAGAGTGGTTCCCAAGCCTTAGTCTTCATTAGAATCATCTGAAGAACTTTAAAATATACAGATTCATAGGCCCCCATCCCTTTTACTTGGTCCGGATCTCTGAGGATGGAACCTGGACATGTGTTTGTGTAGAAAGCTCTCCAGGGGATTCTGAGTAGCAGACATCCTTGCTTCTGGGCCAGCACAGGTGAGATAAGTCAAGTCCCCATGTTTTCATAATTCTCATCAAATAACGCTCAGCAGCTAGGATCCAAACTGCAGCTGGAACAGTGCCTCACCGTGGTGGTCCTCAAAAGTGTTAGAAGTCTTCCAGGAAATATTAGCTTGGTTTGTAAAGTGGAGAACAACAAGAAGAGAACTGGAATTACTTCGTTCGGGGACAGTGTGGGAGGGAGAAGTACTAGACGTTGACCTCATCCTCCCCTTGACGAAAAGAAGACCAGGAAGGAACCCCCGGGGGGTCTGAGGGGGGCATTTGCACATCTGTGTTTCATCTTATTCTCTCCCTCCTCCTTTCCTCCTGGGGATTCCCTAGTTTCTGTTAACATCTCCCTTCTTCTTGCTGTTAGGAATCAGAGCCCAGGAGTCAGGAGGCTGCCTATTAGGCGGCTCCTACTGTCACCACCTTTTTCTTTTGTTCTTTCTTGGGACATAAAGCCCATGATGCTCTAGACGTGGTCCTTATTCTCAGACCATAGGCACCAGCATGGATTTTTAACTGTTGATCTTTCCTGGTGAACCATGCTAGACAAGCTAGAAGGACAGGTAATAGTTCAAGCTCGGCAGCATCGCTGAAATGCCTCTCCCCAGGCTCCCCCCTCCTCCACGTGAGCTTCCACAGGCCTTCTCTTCACTTGAATCTGTCAGAAGACCCAATCCTACCAGCTCTCAGATATTTATAATCCCTTTACCTCTCCTGTTAGAGGCTCCACTCCTTACTATCTGGATGGCTCCTGTTAGAAAGGGGTGGGGGGAGGTTTAGATCGATATGATCTCCTGCAGCCTCTTCTCCCTGGGCTCTTACCCACTTTTAGTTTATCAGTAATTATTGTCCACACTGCTCTGCCCTGGGGTCTTTTCAGCAGCCTCCATCACTCTGTCCTCTGATGTCCTGATTATGGCGTCTTCACCCAAAGGAGGTGGAAGCAAGGAGAATGGGCTTGGGCTTTATGGCAGCTCTTCAGCTCTGCTAGTGACCAGTGTCACATGTGTGATTTTGGAAAAGTCACTCAGACGCTCTGGATCTGGCGACTCACCTGCAAAATGGGTCTCAGTTAGATAATACCCAAGGGCTCTCTCTTTCTCTTTTAATGTTTTATTATTTGTTGTTGAGAGAGAGAGTGTGAGCAGGGGAGGGGCCGAGATGGGGTGGGGACAGAGGATCCGAAGCAGGCTCCAGGCTCCGTGCTGACAGCATAGAGCCTGATGTGGGCCTCAAACCCACGAACCATTAGTTCATGACCTAGGCTGAAGTCAGATGCTCAACCAACTGAGCCACCCAGGAGCCCATAACTGCTCTATCGTCTAAAAAAATTGTCCTACTTCATCTATGATTCTTCCTTCTTCCTTTCCCTTGTATTTTATCAGCAGTAAGGTCATTTCTTCCCCCATTTCAGTAAGTATACCAGCTGTCCCTGCCCTTTCATTCCTTGTGCCCCAAGGCTCATTCACAACTTCATCACCTTACATCCAGATAATAACAACAGGACCCAGTGTTCTCCATTTTCTTCTCTAGTCAAAACATCAAGTTTCCAAATACATTTTTTTAATGTTTATTTTTGCGAGAGAGAGTGCACATGCGAGCAGGGGAGGGGCAGAGAGAATGGGGAGCAGGGGATCCAAAGTGGGCTCTGCACGGACAGCAGAGAGCCCAACGTGGGGCTCAAACCCACAAACCATCATGACCTGAGCAGAAGTCAGATGCTTAACTGACTGAGCTACCCAGGCACCCTACCAAATACATTTTTCTAAACACCTCTTTTTGTTTTGATATTACCCTGATCAGAAATCTACAGTGGCTTTCCAGTTCCTACCAAATGAGATATTAATCCTTTGTCTGGTATTTCAGAGTCTCAGCAGACTGATCTGAACTTACATTTCCAAACTTATGTTCCATGCCTCTCCCATTAAGAGCTCTTCTCCTGTCTCAAACTGTTCTGGTCATTCTATGCATAATTGTCTTATACCTCCTCATTGGAATTTCTTCCAAAATGTCTTCTTTCTCACCCATGTTTAAATTGTACCTTCAATAAAGCCCTGCTACCAACCTGTGCTTGATGCGGGAGTTCCTTAAACCTCTGCCATTCCTTAATTGTCTTTCCTCCCACTGAAGTACTCTTAAGGCTCCCTGCTCACATTACTTTTGGCTTTGATTTTGACTTACTAGTTCACCGTATCTTTGAATACCTGGATGATATCGGATGATTATTTATTCTTCCTCAGGGTATATATAGTTCAGTACCTTGTACAAAATGTGTACTCGGTTAGCAGAATCTACCAAAAATCAGATGCTTATTAGTTACTTAGAAATACAGCCTCCTATAAATGTCAAGAGTATGTGGATTGTAATGATAATTTTCCTACACCAAAGCAAAGCATTGCAGGTACTGTGAAATGCACCCCCCTCACCCTATGCACGTATGCAGGCACACACGCTCCTGCACATACGCATATGCACACACACACACACACACACACACTGCAAGCTTCTCTCTGGGGTCAGATGAAAGAGTTTCTAGTGCTTTTGAAGTCTGATTTGAAGAATCTTAGGAAATGTTATCAGGGTTGTATTAGGAGTAGCTCTTCAGGAGTAGCTTAAACAAAAACAAGTATATGTTGGCCTCTGTGATGGGGAATGCAAGAGATAGATTTTCAGGCACAGCTGAATTTAAGGATTCCAATGTGTCCCAGCTGTGATTTAGTCCATCTTGATTTCCTCTGCAGACAAGTTCTTTCCACAGGATGGTAAAATAGCCCTTGGCAATTCCACGCTGAAGCAGTCTTCATGAGCAATCTAGGAGAACAGCTTCTTTTCCACAGCACAGTGACCTGTTCTTTGACCACTGGTTTCTTACCACTGATGCCCCTGGAGCCGCTTTACTGTATTCATGTATTGCAGGGACACCTCATGACCGCAACTAAACCCTAGTCAATCCCCATGTCTTATAATCCCATCTCAGAAACAGCAACAGTCCAGAACTGATGGCCACTTCCTAGATCAGCCTAAAAATCCTTTATTTATTTTTTTTTCTAAAATGTTTATTTATTTTTGAGACAGAGAGAGACCGAGCATGAACGAGGGAGGGTCAGAGAGAGGGAGACACAGAATCCGAAACAGGCTCCAGGCTCTGAGCTGTCAGCACAGAGCCCGACGCGGGGCTCGAACTCACGGACCGTGAGATCATGACCTGAGCCGAAGTCAGCCGCTCAACCAACTGAGCCACCCAGGCGCCCCCTAAAAATCCTTTAATGAAACCCAAACCTTACATAAGATATTTTCTTCTTGTTGAATAGCATGTTCCTGTGATGGCTAATTTTATTAGTCGACTTGACTGGGCTAAGGGATGTCTGGATAGCTGATAAATCATTATCTGTGGGTGTGTCTGTGACGGTATTCCCAGAAGACATTAGCATTTAATTCAGTAGACTGAGTATAGAAGATCCACCTTCATCAATGTGGGCAGGCCTCATCCAATCCATTGGAAGTCTGAATACAAAAAAAAGGCAGAAGACAGGCCAGGTCTCCTCTCTCATTTATTGAGCTGGGACATCATCTTCTCCTGCCATTGGACATCAGAGGTCCAGGTTCTTGGATGTTCAGACTGAAACTGAATTAAAGCACTAGCTTTCTTGGTTCTCCAGTTTACACACAGCAGACTGCAAGACTTCTCAGCCTCTATAACTGTGTAAGCCAATTCCTATAATAAATCTCCTCTTCCATATATCTATGTAGAAATCCTATTGATTCTGTTTTTCTGGAGAATCCTGACCAACGCAGTTCCTCTGCAGTGCACTCCCTCACTGCAAATCAATACATCTGGTTTCATCAGACTAGAAGTTTGTGCTTCGTGGTCTCTAGCTAATTAAATTTTAACGGAGACATGGGAGGAATGAGCCTATATGTATGACCTTTACCCTAAATTAGCCCTTAGAGGGTATTTTCTGAGGATATTTTCTTGTGGGATTTTGACTTCTTGTGTTATGCAGCACCTGTCCATTTTCACTGGAAACACTCCACAAGGATCTGAATGCTTTTAACATTGTGTCACCAAGGACATCTCCCCTTGATATCTAGCATCACACAAAAACCAAGGTTACATTGTCCTACAAGTCCCAGTTCTGTGTTATGAATTCTCAACGCAAAAACCAAATGTATACAGGAATGTGGAAATAAGGTATTAAAGGCAAAATGAAAAGTGAATATGGCAGACCAAGACAGAGTGACTGCTGGCAGCCCAACATAGATCTTCTCCATCTGATTATCTTTCTTCTAGGAGTTTTTCCTTTACTACTAATTTCAAGTTATCTATTCTGTTTATCAAACTGACTTAGGAGCTTAAAGTAACTATTTCATCATCTTTATGGATTCTATGGGTCAAGAATGCAGAAAGAATACAGTGGGGATGGTTTATCTCTGTTCGCAATATTTGGGGCCTCAGCTGAGATGACCCTAAAGCTGGGGAGCAAATATCAGCTGGAGGTTTTATCGTTCACATGTCTGGCAGTTGATGTTGGCTGTTTGCTGGGACATGTGCTGAGGTTCTAGGCCAGAATGCCTCTTCAGGTAGACTGTGCTTCCTCTTACCATGAGGGCCTCAGACTAAAGTTTACGTGGCAGATCAGAGCACTAAAGGTCAGTGTCTCAAGAAGACAAGCCAGGAACTGTTGTCTTTGATGGTCTAGCCAAGAGTATAGCATCACTTCCAGTGCACTCTGTTGGTCTGTCAGCCACATGTCCTCCCACATTCAAGGGGGAGATAGAACTTCTACCCCTTGTTAGTACAGATGTCAAAGAATTTGTAGGCATGTTTTCAATTTGCCACAATTAAAGACTGAGATAATTATCTCCCATTCCTTTACCCTGCACCCCCATCCTCTGTCTTTATATGAATCCTGGTGATTTCTACCATGTTAAATACATCATTAAATACAACACATAAATTATAATGGTATAGTGGTGTGAATCCAAGGATTCTTTCTGGCACCCCTGACTCTCTTAAACAGAGCTTGTTTGGCTATTTTTACATTTAGATTCAACTAAAGTGGGATTTACTGAGAAAAGTATTCTTTCAAAGAGTTGAGTTGAATTCATACTAATTTTAAGTGAGGACTGAAAAACAGAGTTGTATCCCATAGAGTAATTTGAGTTATGACATTGGTTTGCATTGTGAGCTGCTGCAATGTCTTTTTAGTTGAACATTGGGGTAGAGTTTAGGGAAAAGGAAAGTCACCTTTGTTGCTAGGTAAGTGGTTTTCTCTTTAGTTGTACTTTTCTATTAGTAACCCTGACAATTTGAATGTCTGGGCAGTGGGAAAAGATTCTTCAAAAATGGAGCCAGTGAATGAGTGGGTTTGGGCTCTGATCAGGTAAGAAATAAAAGAATAGTAACTAGGTTCCAGCACTGACAAACCAGATTGGTTCTAGTAGTCTAAGTATATTTATAGTATCAGTAAAAATTAAAAAGAAAAGAATATTTGGTGAACTTTCTAGGTGAGTGTTTTACTGGGAGAATCCACTTTAGTGTTAAAGGAATTTTTATTGGTTTTCATCCAAAACTTTTGGAAGCAAGCAAGACTTTTGAATTCTAAGCTTAAGGCTCAGCAGTTTGGTGGAGGGGGAAAAAAAAATGACAGACTTTTGTTTTCACAAAGGTAACAAAATTATTTCCTTCTGGGAAAACAGACTTTATCTGATATAATATTTCTGAACTTGTTCTCCTTTTTAAATTACTTGTTAGTGTTGCTCACAAGATAGGGGTCACAATTCACCAAAGGTCCTAGTGGTATGGCAGTTACACAACATTGTTTATGAAGATTTTCTGAAGTTGAACCAACACAGGGAAGAATATCATCGCCTATAAAAGGCACTGTCAAGATTTGGAGCCAGAACAAATTATGTGGGTCAGGATACCAAGTCTTCTGCAAATATTTTATCAATTTCATGATCATGAACATGATCTTCTTCCTCTCCATCATAAGTGATTGAAACTAAGAACCAAGCCAATGTTAATAAATTAGATATCTTATTTAGCATTTTGTAACTGTGGAATACTGTTTAAAATAAGCCCATATTCCTAGCATTATGTATAGGTCAAGAAAAGGTAATATTTGTAGTTTGAACTTAATAAAAATGACTGCTAGTTAATAACTTATTCCTATGCAAGATAAAACAGGGAAATCTGTTTATGAAAACAGATACATGATTTTTTTGTAATACCTTTTTTTTATATTTCAAAGAGATACAAGATAATGTCACTAACAATTGTCTACCTGTGGGGTGCCTGGGTGGCTCAGCCGGTTAAGTATCCAACTTCAGCTCAGGTCATGATCTCATGGTCCGTGAGTTCGAGCCCCATGTCAGGCTGTGTGCTGACAGCTCAGAGCCTGAAGCCTGCTTCAGATTCTGTGTCTCCCTCTCTCTCTGCTCCCCCCCCCCACTAGTGCTCTGTCTCTCAAAAAATGAATAAACGTTAAAAAAAATTACAAAAAATCAATTGTCTACCTGTACACTAAGAACTATAAGACACTGATGAAAGACAATGAAGACACATATAAATGGAAATATATTTTGTGCTCATGGATCAAAAGAATTAATATTGCTAAAATGTCCATACTACCCAAAGTGATCTGAAGATTCAACATAATCCCTATCAAAATTCCAATGGCATTTTCCACAAATTCTATAATTTGTGGAAAATTAGCCAAAGCAATAATAAGAAAGAAGAATAAGGCTAGAAGCATCACATTTCCTGATTTCAAACTATTATTACAAAACTGTAGTAATCAAAACAGTATGGTACTGGCATAAAAACACATAGACCAATGGAACAGAATAGGGAGCCCAGAAATAAAGCCATGCATATCTGGCCAATTAATTTATGACAAAGGAAATAAAAATCTAAAATGAGAAAAGAATAGTTTCTTCAATAAGTACTGTTGGAAAAACTGGATAGCCACCTGCAAAAAAAAATAATAATACTGGGCTTTTATTTTACACCATACACATAATGGATTAAAGACTTGAACTTAAGATCTGAAACCTTAAAACTCATAGAAGAAAGTACAGGAATGAGCTTCATGGTATCAGTTTTGGCAATGATTTTTTGAATTTGACACCAAAAGCAAAGGCAGCAAAAGCAAAAGTTAGCAAGTGGGATGACATCAAAGTAAAAAGTTTCGGCACAGTCAAGGAAACCATCCACAAAATGAAAAGCCAAACTATCCAATGGGAGAAAATATTTGCAAATCCTATATCTGATAAGGGGTTGATAATCTAACATATATAAAGAACTCCTATGACTCAACAGCAAAATAAACAAACTCTCTGACTAAAAAATGGGCACAGGAAATGAGGAGACGTATTTCCAAAGAAGACATACAGATGACCAACAGGTACATGAAAAGATGCCCAACATCACTGATTATCAGGGACACGATGATATGTCATCTCACATGTGTTAGAATAACTACCATTAAAAAAGCAAGAGATAACAAGTCTTGGCAAGGATGTTGAGAAAAAGGAACCGGTAATGTAAATTGGTGCAGCCACTATGAAAAACAGCATGGAGGGTCCTCAAAAGATTAAAAATACAGGGAGTTGGGGGGTTGGTGAAATGGACAAAAGTGGTCAAAAAGTACAGCTTCTAGTTATAAGGTAAGTAAGTCTTGGGAATCTAATCTACAGCATGGTGACTGCAGTTAACAATACTGTATTGCATATTTGAAATTTGCTGCTAGAGTAGATTTTTTTTTAATTTTTAAAAATATTTATTTTTGACAGAGAGAGAGAGAGAGAGAGAGAGAGACAGACAGACAGAGCATGAGCAGGGGAGGGGCAGAGAGAGAGGGAGACACAGAATCTGAAGCAGGCTCCAGGCTCTGAGCTGTCAGGACAGAGCCCAACGTGGGGCTCGAACTCAGACCACAAGATCATGACCTGAACCAAAGTCAGATGCTCAACTGACTGAGCCACCCAGGTGCCCCGCTGCTAGAGTAGATCTCTCTAAAAGTTCTCATCACAAAAAAAGTTTGTAACTGGGTGGTGAAGGATCGTAATTAAGCTTATTTTCATAATCATTTTATAATATAGACATGAATGATTATGCTGTACACCTAAAACTAATAGGATGTTGTATATCAAATCTCAATAAAAAAGAATACAGTACAATTTTTTAAAAAATTAAAAAATAGTGCTATTTCTGTGATCTAGCAATCCCACTTCTGGATACTTATGCAAAAAAAATGAACACATGATCTTGAAGAGGTGTCTACACTCCCATGTTCATTGCAGCATTATTCATAATAGCCCAAATATGGAAATGACCTAAGTGTACATCAACAGCTGAATGGATGAAGAAGGTGTGAAAGGCATATGTGTATATATATATATATATATAATTCAGCCATGTGAAAGAAGGACATCCCATCATTTGCCACAAAATAAATAGACCTTGAAAGCATTATGCTAAGTGAAGTCAGAGAAAGACAAATACTGTATGATATCACCTATATCATGTGGAATCTAAAAAAGCCTAACACATAGAAACACAGACTAGAAGGGTGGTTTTTAGAAGCTGGGGGATGAGAGTCATTATAGTTAAGTATACTGTTATGTACTTGAAAGTTGCTAAGAGAATAAATACTATTCTTTTTTTTTAATGTTTATTTATTTTTGAAGGAGAGAGAGCGCGTGATCAGGGGAGGGGCAGAGAGAGAGGGATACACAAGAATCTGAAGCAGGCTCCAAGCTCTGAGCTGTCAGCACAGAACCTGATGGGGGGCTTGAACTCACGAACTGTGAGATCGTGACCTGAGCCGAAGTCGGACGCTTAACCAAGTGAGCCACCCAGGTGCCCCTAAATGTTCTTATCACAAAGAAGAAATAGTATTTAGATGATATGATTCAGGTGTTTGCTAACACTATGGTCATAATTACTTTGCAATATTTAAGTGTATTAAATCAACACATTGCACGCCTTAAACTTGCGCATTTTTTTTAATGTTTACTCATTTCTGAGAGACAGAGACAGAGTGAAAGTGGGTGAGAGGCAGAGAAAGAGAGGGAGACACAGAATCTAAAGCTGGCTCCAGGCTTCGAGCTGTCAGCACTGAGCCTGATACTGGGCTGGGACTCAGCCCTGGGACTGATACTGGGCTGAGCCGCCCAGGTGCCCCAAACATGTATATTGTTAAAAGTCAGTTATATCTCAATAACTCTGGGAAAAACCTATAATTATCTACATGATATTTACTCATGTAATGCTTACCTTTGTGTATGACTATATATCCTATATTTGCACTATAATTTGACATAAAAGAACAAATATGATACCATCAAGGTGAATCTTTGCTGTGTGGGTTGCCCAACATTTCTTCTCCTTCCTCTCAGTAACAATTCCCTAGTTGTTTGGGTATCCCCTTTCTACCTCCACACCGCTCATGTGCTCAGAACAAGCTAACTCTAGTGTTGGCTTCGGGGATTGAACTTAGTCAGCTTAAATCAATTAGCACAGTCTTTCTGTCTGGCCTCAGCGATTAGTACAAGAATGGGCACAGAACCCAGATTGGGCCAATGAGAAGCAAGGAAATATGGCTGAGAAGTTCTCTTTCACAGGCACTTTCCCTTTCTGAGGGCATCCCCAGAAGAAACCCTCCTTTGCAATGCAAAGAGGCAAAAAACCAAGCTGACGACAAAGCCTACATCACAGAGGGCAAAGCCAAGAAATAGAGCCAAGACCTTGATAACAGTATGAAGTCTCTGGTTCAATCCATGCCCAAAACCTTGGACTATAAAGTTACTTGAGCCAACACATTCCTATTGTAGCTTAAGCCAGTTTGGATTGAGATTCCTGTTTTCTGCAGCACAAGGTCCTAAGTGTGTCATAGGCTAAAATGTTCAGTAAAAGGAAGAGCAAAATATTTACCTGAATTGATCATCTTATTTACACACAAAATTCATAAGGTAGAATTCATAATATTTCAATATCATGTTATACAGGTAGCTTTTATTCCTCCATCCCCTGCCTTTGTTTGCTCTCACAGACTGACAGAGCTCAGAAATGGAGCTGTGTTAAGAATAATGAAGTCCGGGGCACTTGGGTGACACAGTCAGTTAATCATCAGACTCGATTTAAGTTCAGGTCATGATCTCACAGTTTGTGATATTGAGCCCTGCATTGGGCTCTGCACTGATTAGTGCGAAGCCTGCTTGGCATTCTCTCTCTCTGTCTCTCTCTCTCTCTCTCTGCCCCTCCCCTCTGCTTCTTCCCTCTCTTTCTCTCTCAAAATAAATAAACTTAAAAAAAAAAAAAGAATGATGAAATCCACCCTAGGCTTAGCACACTGGGTAATGGTCCACTCCTACAAAAGTCATAGGTGCACAAAGAGGGTGGTGCTAGCTGTCATGCTATACCTGTGTCACATGGATTAATTTTTTAAATACGGTTTTATTAAAGTGCCATTGACATATAGTAAATGGCACATACTTAAATTATACGATTTAATCAATGTTGATGTATTTATACTTGTATGAAACCATCACTACGACCAAGATAGTGAATATCTCTATAACCTTCAAACGTCTCTTTGTATTCCTTTGTAACCCTCCCTCTCACCCCACCCTGACACCCCTACTAATCTCCAGACAATGGCTGATATGCTTTCTGTCACTATAGATTACTTTGCATTTCTAGGATTTTACATAAATGGAATCACACTGTTCCTTCTTTGGCTTCTTTCATCATAATTATTTTGAGTTTCATCCATATTGTGTGTATCAGTGGCTCATTTATTTATGCTAAGTAGTATTCTAGTTTATGGAAACACCGAAATTCATTTATCTGTGCAACTGTGGATTGACATCTGAGTTATTTCCATTTTGGAGCTATTATAAACAATGCTATAAACATTACCATACAAATGTGTGATGTACATATGTTTGCCTTTCTAGCAGGTAAATGTCTAGCTGTGGAATGAAGGCTCAGATGGTAGGTGGATGTTTAACATTTTAAGAAGCCACCATACTGTAGTCCAAAGTGACTGTACAATTTTACATTCCTACTGTTGGTATATGAGAGTTCTAGTTGCTTCACATCTTGCCCACATTTGGTATGATCAGTCTTTTTAATATTAGCTATCCTCATAAGTATAGAGTAGTATCTTACTGTTATTTTGATTTGTATTTATGACAAATGATACTGAACATAATTTTATGTACTTAGTTGCATGCCATAAATCTTCTTTGGTGAGGTATCCATGCAAAACTTTTGCCCATTTTTATAAAGTTTTTATTTTAATTCCAGTTAGTTAATAAACGGTGTTATATTAGTTTCAGGTGCATAATACAGTGATTCAGCACTTCCCTACATCACCCAGTGCTCATCACAAGTGCCCTCCTTAATCCCCTCCCCTCTGGTAACCATTAGTTTATTCTCTATAGGTAAGAATCTGTTTCTTGGTTTGTCTCTCTCTCTCTCTCTTTTTTTCCTTTGCTCATTTGCTTTGTTTCTTAAAATTCACATATGAGTGAAATCATATGCTATTTATCTTTCTTTATCTGTTGACTTTTTAGTTTTGTTGATTGTTTCCTTTCCTATACAGAAGCTTTTTATTTTGATGTAGTTCCAATAGTTCATTTTTGCTTTTGTTTCTCTTGTTTAGGGGACATATCTAGAAAAAAAGTTGCTGTGACCGATGTCAAAGAATTACTGCCTTTTTAACTTTTGCCCATTAAAACAATTTAAAAATTTTTTAAATGTTTATTTATTTTTGAGACAGAGAGAAAGAGAGGGAGAGAGAGAGAGAGAGAGAGAGAGAGAGAGAGAGAGAAAACAAGCGGGGGAGGGGCAGAGAGAGAGGGAGACATGGAATCTGAGGCAGGCTCTAGACTTTGAGCTGTCAGCACAGAGCCTGATGTGTGGCTTGAACTCACAATCTATGAGATCATGACCTGAGCTGAAGTTGGATGCTTAACCGACTGAGTCACCCAGGTACCCCATCTTTTGCCCATTTCTTCTTTTTTGAGTTAATTATTTATATGTCCTGGATAGAAGACCTGTATTAGATGTGTGATTGCAAATATTTTCTCCAGATCTGTGGCTTGCTTTTCATTCTCTTAATGGTGTCTTTTGGAGAGCAAAAGTTTTTCATTTTCATGAAGTGCAATTTATCATTTTTTTCTTTTCTGGATTGTCCATTTGGTGTCATATCTCAGAAATCTTTGCCTAAATCAAGGTCATGAAATTTTTCTCATGTTTTCTTCTAGAAGTTTTCTGTCATTAGAATTTACATTTAGGTCTCTGATCCATTTTAAGTTAAATTTTCTATACAGTAAAACGTATAGATCAAAGTTATTTTTTCTTTTGCCTATGAATATTTAAATTTTCTCAGCACCATTTGTAAAAACAATTTCTCCTTCCTCCACTGAATTGGCTTTGCACCTAGGTCAAAAGACAAAGATCTATACATGTGTAGGTTTATTCATGTACCATCTGCTCTGTTCTTTCTTTTCTTTTCTTTTTTTAATTTTTTTTAATGTTTATTTATTTCTGAGACAGAGAGAGACAGAGCATGAGTGGGGAAAGGGCCGAGAGAGAGGGAGACACAGAATCCGAAGCAGGCTCCGGGCTCCTAGCTGTCAGCACAGAGCCCGACGCAGGGCTCGAACCCACAAACTGTGAGATCATGACCTGAGCCGAAGTCGGTCGCACAACCGACTGAGCCACCCAGGCACCGCCATCTGCTCTGTTCTATTAATATATATGTCTATTTTTACAATCCTACACTATCTTAATTATTGTATATTTATGAAAAATCTTGAAATAAGGTACTGTTAAATCTTCAGCTGTGTTTTCCCCCCAGTTATATTGAAAAATAATTGACATACATCACCATGTAAGTTTAAGATCTACAGCATGATGGTTTTATTTACATATATTGTTAAATCATTGGAATAGGTCTAGTGCACATGCATCATCTTGTATAGATACAATAAAAGAAAAGAAAAATAGATTCTCCTTATGATGAGAACTCTTAGGATCTACTCTAAACAACTTTCCTATATATCCTGCAACAGTGAAAATGATGTTCATCATATTGTACATTATATATCTCTGGTACTTATTTATCTTACAACTGGAAGTTTATACCTTTTGACCACCTTCCTTTAATATCCCCTCCCCAGCCCTCTTCTCCAGCAACCATAAATTTGATCTTTTTTCTATGAGTTTTGTAGTTCTTTCTCTTTCTTTGTTCTTTCTTTGTTCTTTCTTTCTTTCTCTTTCTTTCTTTCTTTCTTTTTTATTTGTTTCGTCTTGATTCCACATATAAGTGAAATCATAGAGTATTTGTCTTCCTCTATCTGACTTATTTTTCTTAGCATAGTGCCTTCAGGGTCTATCCATGTTGTTCCAAAGGGTAGTATTTCCTATTTTTTTGTGGCTGAATAATATTCCATTGTATTACACACCCACCCACATGCACACACACACATACACACACACAGACACAGACACACACACACACACACACACCAACTTCTTTATCCATTCATCCATTGATGGACACTTAGGTTGTTTCCACATCTTGGCTATTGCAAATAATGCTGCAATGAGCATGGGGGTACAGATACTTTCTTGAGTTAGTATTTTCACTTTCTTTGGATATATTCCTAGAAGTGGAATTGCTGGGTCATATAGTAGTTCTATTTGAAGTTTTGAGGGACCTTCATATTTTTTCCATAGTGGCTGTACAAGTTTGTAATCCCACAAATAGTACACAAGGGTTCACTTTTCTTCAGATCCATGACAGCATTTGTTATCTTTTATGCTTTTGATGATGGCCATTCTAACAGGCATGAGGCAATATCTCATTGTGTTTAAATTTGCATTTTCCTAATGACTAGTGATGCTGAGCATCTTTTCATGTAACTGTTGGTCATTCATACATCTACTTTGGAAAAATGTCTATTCAAGTTCTTCCCCCCCTCCTTTTTAAAGTTTATTTATTTTGAGAGAGAGAGAGAGAGAGAAAGTGAGGATGAGCGGGGGAGAGAGAGGGAGAGAGAGAGAGAGGGAGAATCCCAAGCAGGCTTCATGCTCTAGGCTGAACCTGATGTAGAGGTCTTAGTAGAGCAATTAGGAAAGAAAAAGAAAAGCGATCAGAATTGGAAAGAGGGAGGGAAAGTTGTTTCTATTTGCAGATGTCATGATTTTATAGGTAGAAAATCCTAAAGACTCAACCAAAATACTGTTAATACTAATCAACAAATTCAATAAAGTTTCAAGATACAAAATCTATATATACAAAATCTGTTGCATTTCTATACACTAATAATATATCAGAAAATTAAAACAGTATTATTTACAATTGCTTCAAAAAGAATAAAATAACAAGGGACAAATTTAACCAAAGAAGTTTCTACTCTGAAAACTGCAAAACACTGATGAAAGAAGTCAAGGAAGACCTAAATAAATAAAAAGGTATTCTGTATTCATAGATTGGAAGAATTAATATTGTTAAAACGTTCTTGGCACAAGAACAGACACTCAGATCAATGAAACAGAATAGAGAACCCAGATATTTACCCAGAAACGTATGGCCAACTCATCTTTGACAAAGCAGGAAAGAATATCCAATGGAATAGAGACAGTCTCTTCAGCAAGTGGTGCTGGGAACACTGGACAGCAACATGCAGAAGAATGAACCTGGACCACTTTCTTACACCACACACAAAAATAAAATCAAAATGGATGAAAGACCTCAATGTAAGACAGGAAGCCATCAAAATCCTCGAGAAGAAGGCAGGCAAAAACCTCTTTGATCTTGCCTGCAGCAACTTCTTACTCAACACATCTCTGGAGGCAAGGGAAACAAAAGCAAAAATGAACTACTGGGACCTCATCAAAATAAAAACTTCTGCACAGAGAAGGAAACAATCAGCAAAACTAAAAGGCAACTGACAGAATGGGAGATGATATTTGCAAAGGACATATCAGATAAAGGGTTAGTATCCAAAATCTATCAAGAGCTTATCAAACTCAACACCCAAAAACCAAATAATCCAGTGAAGAAATGGGTAAAAGACATGAATAGACACATTTCCAAAGAAGACATCCAGATGGCCAACTGACACATGAAAAAAATGCTCAACATCCCTCCTCATCAGGGAAATACAAATCAAAACCACAAGGAGATACCACCTGACACCTGTCAGAATGGCTAACATTAACAATTCAGGCAACAGCAGATGTTGGTGAGGATGTGGAGAAAGAGGATCTCTTTTGCGTTGTTGGTGGGGAGGCAAGCTGGTGGAGCCACTCTGGAAAACAGTATGGAGGTTCCTCAAAAAACTAAAAATAGAAATACCCTACAACCCAGCAGTTGCACTACTAGGCATTTATCCACGGGATACAGGGGTGCTGTTTCAAAGGGATGCATGCACCCCCATGTGTATAGCAGCACTATCAACAATAGCCAAAGTGCCCAAATGTCCATCGATGGATGAATGGATAAAGAAGATGTGGTGTATATATATATATATATATATATATATATATATATATATATATATACAATGGAGTATTACTTGGCAATCAAAAAGAATGAAATCTTGCCATTTGCAGCTATGTGGATGGAACTGGAGGGTATTATGCTAAGTGAAATTAGTCAGAGAAAGACAAAAATCATCTGACTTCACTCATATGAGGACTTTGAGAGACAAAACAGATGAACATAAGGGAAGGGAAACAAAAATAATATAAAAACAGGGAGGAGGACAAAACAGAAGAGACTCATAAATATGGAGAACAAACTGAGGGTTACAGGAGGGGTTATGGGAGGGAGGATGGGCTAAATGGGTGAGGGGCACTAAGGAATCTGCTCCTGAAATCATTGTTGCACTATATGCTAACTAATTTGGATGTAAATTTTAAAAAATAAAAAAAAGTAAAAAAAATAAATAAATAAAAGAATACTTCATGAAAATGAAAAAAAAACGTTAATTACTATCAAAAGCCATCTATAGATTCAATTCCAACTCTATCAAGATTCCAATAGTTTGTTTTTTTTTTACAGTAATAGAAAAAAAGACTCCTAAAATATGTGGAACCAAAAAAACTCTGATATACAATGATTTTTTGGAAATCATGTCAAAGACACAAGCAACAAAATAAAAAGTAAACAAATGGGACTACATTAAACTGCAAAGCTTCTACACAGAGAAAGAAACCATCTACAAAGTGAAAAGACAATGTATGGAATAGGAAAAATTATTTGCGAACGATATATATGATAAGGGGTTAATATCCAAAATATATAAAGAACCCAAAACTGTAAAATACCTATGAATAATCTAACCAAAGAGGTGAAAAATCTATTCACTGAAAACTATAAAAGCTTATGAAAGAAATTGAAGAAGGCACAAAAAAATGGAAAGATGTTCTATGCTCCTGGATATGAAGAACAAATATTGTTAAAATGTCAATACTACCCAAGCAATCTACATATTCAATGCAATCCCTATCAAAATAACAGCAGCATTCTTTACAGAGCTAAAACAAACTATCCTAAAATTTGTATGGAACCAGAAAAGACTGCAAATAACCAAAGTAATTTTGAAAAAGAAAACCAAAGCTGCAAGCATCCCAATCCCAGACTTCAAGCTGTATTACAAAACTGTAATCAGCAAGACAGTATGGAACTGGCACAAGAACAGACACTCAGATCAATGAAACAGAATAGAGAACCCAGATATTGACCCAGAAACATATGGCTAACTAATCTTTGACAAAGCAGGAAAGAATATCCAATGGAATAGAGACAGTCTTTTCAGCAAGTGGTGCTGGGAACACTGGACAGCAACATGCAGAAGAATGAACCTGGACCACTTTCTTACACCACACACAAAAATAAACTCAAAATGGATGAAAGACCTCAATGTAAGACAGGAAGCCATCAAAATTCTGGAGGAGAAAGCAAGGAAAAATCTCTTTATTCTCAGCCATGGCAACTTCTCACTCAACACGTCTCTGGAGGCAAGGGAAACAAAAGCAAGAATGAACTACTGGGATCTCATCAAAATAAAAAGCTTCTGCACAGCGAAGGAAACAATCAACAAAACTAAAAGGCAACCCACATAATGGGAGAATATATTTACAAATGACATATAGGATAAGGGTTAGTATCCAAAATCTATCAAGAACTTATCAAACTCAACACCCAAAAAACAAATAATCCAGTGAAGAAATGGGCAAAAGACATGAATAGACACTTCTCCAAAGAAGACATCCAGATGGCCAATTGACACATGGAAAGATGCTCAGCATCACTCATCATCAGGGAAACCAAAACCACAAGGAGATACCACCTGACATCTGTCAGAATGGCTAACATTAACAACTCAGGCAACAACAGATGTTGGTGAGGATACAGAGAAAGAGGATCTCTTTTGCACTGCTGGTGAGAATGCAAACTGGTGCAGCCCCTCTGGAAAACAGTATGGAGGTTCCTGAAAAAATTAAAAATAGAAATACCCTATGACCCAGCAATTGCACTACTAGGTATTTATCCAAGGGATACAGGTGTGCTGTTTTGAAGGGGTACATGTACCCCAATGTTTAGATTAGTGATACCAACAATAGCCAAAGTATAGAAAAAGCCCAAATGTCTGTTGACAGATGAATGGATAAAGAGGAAGCAGTATCTATATATAATGGAATATTACTACTCAGCAATCAAAAAGAATGAAATCTTGCCATTTGCAACTATGTGGATGGAACTGGAGGGTATTATACTAAGTGAAATTAGTCAGAGAAAGACAAATATATGACTTCACTCATATGAAGAATTTAAGATACAAAACAGATGAACATAAGGGGCAGGAAGCACAAATCATATAAAAACATGGAGGGGGAAAAACATAGAGACTCTTAAATATAGAGAACAAACAGAGGGCTGCTGGAGGAGTTGTGGGAGGGAGAATGGGCTAAATGGGTAAGGGGCATCAAGGAATCTACTCCTGAAATCATTATTGCACTACATGCTAATGAACTTGGATGTAAATAAAATAAATTATTTAAAAAATGCAAAAAAAAAAGTCATACAACTCAATAGGAAAAAATCCATTAAAATGTGCAAAGAACTTGGGGCACCTGGGTGGCTCAATCGGTTAAGTGTCCGACTCTAGATTTCAGCTCAGGTCCTGATTTCACGGTCATGATGAGATTGAGCCCTACATCAGGCTCAGCCTGGAGCACAGGTAAATGATTAACAGTGGTGAGACTGGACACACTTGTCTGGTTGCTCATATAGATGTATTCTTTTTTGAAGTTGTTTTGGCTCTTCTAGATCCTTGTACTTCTATAGGGATTTTAGAATCATCTTGTCAGTTTAAACAAAAACACCTTCTGGAATTTTGCTGCAAATTGTATTAAATGTACAGACCAGTTTGGAGACAATTGACATCTGAACAATATCGAGTATTTTAACTATTTTTTTTCTTTCTTTTTTTAATATGAGCTCTATGCCCAACTCACAACCTTGAGATTGAGAGTCTCATCCTCTACCAACGGAGCCAGCCAAGGGCTGAGTATTATAACTCTTTAACAGAGTACAGTAAAACCTTGGATTGTGGGTAACTTGTTCTGTGAGTGTTCTGCAAGATGAGAAAACATTTCTAATAAATTTTAACTTGATAAATGAGCAGTGTCTTGCAATACGAGTAGTATGTGAGGCCGAATGTCACATGATCACCACTGAGCCATTGGTTCTTCTCTCTCTTTCTCTCTCTCTCTCTCTCTCTCTCTCTCTCTCTCTGCCAGATTGTGGGTGATTGTCTCCCATGCTCAGATGCTCAGTCTCAGGCCATGGTGTTTGGCAGAAATCAGTGTTTTTTCAGAACTTTGGAAGGTGCCCACAACTGGCACTAGTGTATGTTTTGTCACTTCAAAGCACCTATGGACATTCCTTTGTCTTTCCATACAAGAGTAAGCTTAGGAATGCTTTGCTTCATTCTAGGTCAGGCTGCCTGCAGATATAGACCCTTTCCTCTGCTGCCTTATTGGCAGTTACATTAAATACAGTATATGACAAGAGTTTATTAATACTGTACTGTAATCAACATCCATGCAAATGTATACAATGGTCCCCATGCAGAAAAAAGTTGAGAGGCAGTAAGAAGAAGGAGATGGTTATGGTGGAAATTAAGAAGGAAATCATCAAGAAGTACAAATGAGGTTATCCGAGTGGCCAAAATAGCAAGATTTTATAAGAAGTCTACATTGACCATTTGCACAATATTAAAGAAAAAAAGAAGAAATAAGGGCTAGATGCAGCAAAAGGAGTCAAAAGAATATCAAAGTAATGGCTACGTGTTCTGGAAGATGTAGAAAAGTTGCTTCCAGTTTGGGTAAACGAGAAGCAACCAGAAGGTGATACTGTGACTGAGAACTTTATCTGTGAGAAGGCAAAGGCCTTGTACACCAACCGTGTCAGTGAACTGCCAGGTACGTCAACAGAAAATAAGAAGGCTTCAAGGCCAGCAGGGGATGGTTTGATAACTTTAAGAGGAGAAGTGGCATTCATAGTGTTGTGAGGCATGGAGACACTGTGAGTTCAACCACTAAGGCAGCTGAGGCATTTGCTACTGAGTTCCAGAAGCTCATGTTTTCCAAATGTTACCTGCTGGACCGATTTTTTTTTTAACTGCAATGAGATGGGGCTTTTTTGGAAAAAGATGCCAAAGAGGACTTACCTTACAGAAGAAGAAAATCTAATGTCTGGTCACAAGCCCATGAAAGACCGTCTCACCTTCTTGTTTTGTGCTAATGCAAGCAGGGACTTCAAAGTCAAGCCCCTGCTCATGAGTATCATTCCGAGAATCCACGAGCCTTCAAGAAAGGCAGGGTGCAGAGGAGCCAATGTTATGTGGAGGTCCAACAGCAAGGCTGGAGTCACTCATATCTTGTTCACTGAGTGGATCAACAAGGTCTTTGGTCCTTCAGTGAAGAAATACCTTTTAGGAAAGAATCTGCCACTCAAAGCCTTGCTGGTTATGGATAATGCCACTGCTCATCCTCCAGGCTTTGAAGACAACTTACTGAAGGAATTCGAGTTCATTAAGGTCAAGTTTGTTTCTCCCAACACCACTCCAATCCTCCAGCCCATGATTTCAAACTTTAAAAAACTTTATACCAAAGCACTATTTCAGTGAACCTTGAGATGACCGAAGTAACAAACCTTACCCTCCAAGAGTTTTGGAAAATTCATTTCTGAATCGTGAACTGCCTCAAGATCATTGATAAAGCCTGGGAGGGGGTCACCAAGAGAACCCCCAAATCTGCTTGGAGAAAACTGTGCTCTGATTGTGTTCTTGGACATGACTTAGAGGGGCTTGCCCACCAACAGGAGCCACCAGTTGTCAATGAAATTGTGTCCTTGGGGAAGACCAGGGGACTAGAGGTGAATAAGGAGGACATTCAGGAGCTGGTGGAGGAACATGGCCAGGAGCTGTCTACCGATGTACTGATGGATCTGCATCACCAGCAACAGCAAGAGGTTATGGAGGAGATCTCATCTGCAGAAGGGGAGGAGAAAAAGGTAGAGTAATCTCTCACTTCATATGAGATTAGGAAGATGTGTAAAACGTGGGAAACAGTGAAGAATTTTGTAGAAAAGCCCCAGCTGAATAAGGTTGTAGCAGTGAGAGTGATGACTCTGTTTAACAACAATGTAATGTCACATTTCCATGAAATCCTCAAAAGGAGGCAAAAGCAAGTGGCATTGGATAGGTTCCTTGTTAAAGTTGCACGAAAAGAAAACGATTCCATTGATCCAATAGGTAGCAGTGATTCTGTTAGTGAGAGTGAAAGTCGTCCTGCACAATGACCCTCTTCTTGCTCATCTCCCTCACACCAGTCACACAGGTTTTCAACAGTAAGTGCAGGTTAATTTATTTTTCTTTATATTTTGTATTTTCTGTATTATTTGGTATTATATTACAGTACTATAATGATTTTTATATGAATATTTTTGGGTTGTTGAATGAATCATCTGAGTTTCCATTATTTCTTATGGGGAAATTCACTTTGATATACAAGTACGTTGGATTACAAGCCTATTTATGGAACAAATTATGCTCACAAACCAAGGTTTTACTGTATTTGTTTCTACTTATTTAGGTCTTCTTTATTTTCTGTTGGAAATATTTTGTAGTTTTAATGTACAGATCTACATACCTTTTGTTGTATTTATGTCTAAATATACTTCATATATTTTGATGCTATAGAATAGGTGGTTTTAAGTTTCAATTGCTGTTTGTTCCTTGTTATAGAAATACAACTGATTCTAAAATCATTTTTATTGACATATAACATTATATTAGTTTCAGGTATACAACATAATGATTCAATACATGTATATCATGAAGTAGTTACCACAATAAGTCTGGTTAACTTCTATCACCAAATATAGCTACATTTTTTTTCTTATGATGAGAACTTTTAAGATGTACTCTCTTAGCAACTTTCAAATACATAATATTATTAGCTATAATCATTACGCCATACATTATATCTCTAGGCTTATTTATTTTATAATCAAAAGTTTGTACCTTTTGGCCACCTTCACCCATTTTGTCCATCCTCCCAGCCCCCACCTATGGCAACCATCAATCTGTTCTCTGTATATATGAGTTTGTTAAAAAAAAAAAAAAAACAAATTCCTTTTAATTTCACACACAGGTGATCTCATACAGTTATTTGTCTTTCTCTGAGTTATTTCACTTAGCATAATGCCCCAAAGTCTATCCTTATTGTTGCAAATGTCAGGATTTCCTTCTTTTTTATGGCTGAATAGTATTTCATTGTATATATATCCCATATTCTTTTTTTAAAATAGATTTTATTTTTACAGCAGTTTTTTAAACTTGTTTTATTTTTTATTTTTTTAAATTTACATCCAAATTAGTTAGAATATAGTCAAACAATGATTTCAGGAGTAGATTCCTTAGTGTCCCTTACCCATTTAGCCCATCCCCCCTCCCAAACCTCTCCCGTAACCCTCAGTTTGTTCTCCATATTTATGAGTCTCTTCTGTTTTGTCCTCCTCCCTGTTTTTATATTATTTTTGTTTCCCTTCCCTTATGTTCATCTGTTTTGTCTCTTAAAGTCCTCTTATGAGTGAAGTCATATGATTTTTGTCTTTCTCTAACTGACTAATTTCACTTAGCATAATACCCTCCAGTTCCATCTACATAGTTGCAAATGGCAAGATTTCATTCTTTTTGATTGCTGAGTAATACTCCATTGTGTGTGTGTGTGTGTGTGTGTGTGTGTGTGTATGTGTGTATATATATATATATATATATATATATATATATATATATATACCACATCTTCTTTATCCATTCATCCATCGATGGACATTTGGGCACTTTGGCTATTGTAGATAGTGCTGCTATACACATGGGGGTGCATGCATCCCTTCGAAACAGCACCCCTGTATCCCGTGGATAAATGCCTAGTAGTGTAATTGCTGGGACGTAGGGTATTTCTATTTTTAGTTTTTTGAGGAACCTCATACTGTTTTCCAGAGTGGCTCCACCAGCTTGCCTTCCCACCAACAACGCAAAAGAGATCCTCTTTCTCCACATCCTCGCCAACATCTGCTCTTGCCTGAGTTGTTAATGTTAGCCATTCTGACAGGTGTCAGGTGGTATCTCCTTGTGGTTTTGATTTGTATTTCCCTGATGATGAGTGATGTTAAGCATTTTTTCATGTGTCGGTTGGCCATCTGGATGTCTTCTTTGGAGAAGTGTCCATTTCTTCACTGGATTGTTTTTTGGGTGTTGAGTTTGATAAGTTCTTGATAGATTTTGGATACTAACCCTTTATCTGATATGTCCTTTGCAAATATCATCTCCCATTCTGTCAGTTGCCTTTTAGTTTTGCTGATTGTTTCCTTTGCTGTGCAGCAGCTTTTTATTTTGATGAGGTCCCAGTAGTTCATTTTTGCCCTTGTCTCCAGAGATGTGTTGAGTAAGAAGTTGCTGCAGGCAAGATCAAAGAGGTTTTTGCCTGCTTTCTCCTTGAGGATTTTGATGGCTTCCTGTCTTACATTGAAGTCTTTCATCCATTTTGAGTTTATTTTAGTGTGTGGTGTAAGAAAGTGGTCCAGGTTCATTCTTCTGCATGTCGCTGTCCAGTGTTCCCAGCACCACTTGCTGAAGAGACTGTCTCTATTCCATTGGATATTCTTTCCTGCTTTGTCAAAGATGAGTTGGCCATATGTTTGCGGGTCCATTTCTGGATTCTGTTCCATTGATCTGAGGGTCTGTTCTTGTGCCAGTTCCATACTGTCTTGCTGATTACAGCTTTGTAATACAGCTTGAAGTCTGGGGTTGGGATGCCTGCAGCTTTGGTTTTCTTTTTCAAGATTACTTTGGTTATTTGGGGTCTTTTCTGGTTCCATACAAATTTTAGGATAGTTTTTTCTAGCTCTGTAAAGAATGCTGCTGTTATTTTGATAGGGATTGCATTGGATATGTAGATTGCTTGGGTACTTTTGACACTTTAACAATATTTGTTCTTCATATCCAGGAGCATAGAACATCTTTCCATTTTTTTGTGTCTTCCTCAGTTTCTTTCATAAGATTTTATAGTTTTCAGTGTATAGATTTTTTACTTCTTTGGTTAGATTTATTCCTAGGTATTTTATGGTTTTTGTGCAACTGTAAATGGGATCGATTCCTTGATTTGTCTTTCTGTCACTTCATGGTTGGTGTATAGGAATGCAAGTTATTTCTGTGCATTGATTTTATATCCTGCAACTTTGTTGAATTCCTGAATTCTAGCAGTTTTTTGGTGGAATCTTTTGGGTTTTCCATATAGAGTATCATGTCATCTGTGAAGAGTGAAAGTTTGACCTCTTCCTGGCTGATTTGGATGCCTTTTATTTTTTTTTGTGTTGTCTGATTGCAGAGGCTAAGACTTCCAATACTATGTTGAATAATAGTGGCGAGAGTGGACATGCCT
The DNA here is from genome assembly GCF_018350195.1 of Panthera tigris. Taxonomy (NCBI): domain Eukaryota; kingdom Metazoa; phylum Chordata; class Mammalia; order Carnivora; family Felidae; genus Panthera; species Panthera tigris. The sequence goes on along the minus strand of NC_056665.1, from coordinate 64,184,928 downwards.
GTCTTGTTCCCTAACTTATGGGGAAAGCTCTCAGTTTTTCCCCATTGAGGATGATATTAGCATTGGGTCATTTCTATATGGCTTTTATGATCTCGAGGTATGCTCCTTCTATCCCTACTTTCTTGAGGATTTTTATCAAGAAAGGGTGCTGTATTTTGTCAAACGTTTTCTCTGCATCTATTGAGAGGATCATATGGTTCTTGTCCTTTATTTTATTGATGTGATGAATCACATTAATTGTTTTGTGGATATTGAACCAGCCCTGCATCCCAGGTATAAATCCCGCTTGGTCGTGATGAATAATTTTTTAATGTATTGTTCGATCCGGTTGGCTAATATCTTGTTGAGGATTTTTGCCTCCATGTTCATCAGGGAAATTGGTCTATAGTTCTCCTTTTTAGTGGGGTCTCTGCCTGGTTTTGGAATCAAGGTAATGCTGGCTTCATAGAAAGAGTTTGGAAGTTTTCCTTCCATTTCTATTTTTTGGAAGAGCTTCAAGAGAATAGGTGTTAACTCTTCCTCAAATGTTTGGTAGAATCCCCTGGAAAGCCATCTGGCCTTGGACTCTTGTTTTTTGGAAGATTTTTGATTACTAATTCAATTTCTTACTGGTTATGGGTCTATTCAAATTTTCTATTTCTTCCTATTTCAGTTTTGGTAGTGTATATGTTTCTAAGAATTTGTCCTTTTATTCCAGATTGCACATTTTATTGGCATATAATTGCTCATAATATTCTCTTATTATTGTCTTTATTTCAGCTGGGTTGGTTGTGATCTCTCCCCTTTCATTCTTGATTTTATTTATTTGGGTCCTTTCCTTTTTCTTTTTGATCCAACTGGCTAATGGTTTATCAATTTTGTTAATTCTTTAAAAGAACCAGCTTCTGGTTTCATTGATCTGTTCTGTTTTTGTTTTTTTTTTTTTTTTTTTGGTTTTGATAGCATTAATTTTGGCTCTAATCTTTATTATTTCTTGTCTTCTGCTGGTTATGAGTTTTATTTGCTCTTCTTTTTCCAGCTCCTTAAGGCGTAAGGTTAGGTTGTGTATCTGAGATCTTTCTTCCTTCTTTAGGAAGGCCTGGATTGCTATATACTTTCCTCTTATGACTGCCTTTGCTGTGTCCCAGAGATTTTGGGTTGTGGTGTTACCATTTTCATTGACCTCTATATGCTGTTTAATTTGCTCTTTAACTTCTTGGTTAGCCCATTCATTCTTTAGTAGGATGTTCTTCAGTATCCAAGTATTTGTTACCTTTCCAAATTTTTTCTTGTGGTTGATTTCGAGTTTCATAGTGTTGTGGTCTGAAAATATGCACGGTATGATCTTGATCTTTTTGTACTTACTTAGGGCTGATTTGTGTCCCAGTATATGATCTATTTTGGAGAACGTTCCATGTGCACTGGAGAAGAATGTATATTCTGCTGCTTTAGGATGAAATGTTCTGAATATATCTGTTAAGTCCATCAGGTCCAGTGTGTCATTCAAAGCCATTGTTTCCTTATTGATTTTTTGATTAGATGACCTGTCCATTGCTGTGAGTGGGGTGTTTAAGTCTCCTACTATTATGGTATTACTATCGATGAGTTTCTTTATGTTTTGTGATGAATTGATTTATATATTTGGGCGCTTTCACATTTGGCGCATGAATGTTTACAATTGTTAGGTCTTTTTGGTGGATAGACCCCTTGATTATGATATAATGCCCTTCTGCCTCTCTTGATATAGTCTTTATTTTAAAGTTTAGGGGGTGCCTTAGTGGCTCAGTCAGTTAAGTGTCTGACTTCAGCTCAGGTCATGATCTCAAAGTCCGTGAGTTCAAGCCCCACGTTGGGCTATGTGCTCACAGCTCAGAACCTGGAGCCTGCTTCGAATTCTCTGTCTCCCTCTCTCTCTGACCCTCCCCCGTTCATGCTCTGTCTCTCTCTGTCTCAAAACTAAATAAACATTAAAAAATAAAAAAAAAATAAAGTCTAGATTGTCTGATGTAAGTATGACTACTCTTTCTTTTGTTGACCATTAGCATGATAGATGGTTCTCCATCCCCTTATTTTCAATATGAAAGTGTCTTTAGGTCTAAAGTGGGTCTCTTGTAAACAGCAAATAGATGGATCTTGTTTTATCCATTCTGTTACCCTATATCTTTTGATTGGAGCATTGAGTCCATTGGCATTTAGAGTGAGTACTGACAGATATTAATTTATTGCCATTATGATGCTTGTAGAGTTGGAGTTTCTGGTGGTGTTCTCTGGTCCTTTCTAATCTTTGTTTCCTTTGGTATTTATATGTGTATATGTGTGTGTGTGTGTGTGTGTGTGTGTGTGTGTGTGTGTGTGTGTATTTTTTTATCTTTTCTCCCCTCAGAGAGTCCCCCTTAAAATTTCTTGCAGGGCTGGTTTAGTGGTCACAAACTCCTTTAATTTTTGTTTGTCTGGGAAACTTTTTATCTCTCCTTATATTTTGAATGACAGCCTTGCTGGATAAAGAATTCTTAGCTGCATATTTTTCTGATTCAGCACACTGAATATATCCTGCCATTCCTTTCTGGCCTGCCAAGTTTCTGTGGATAGGTCTGCTGCAAATCTGATCTGTCTTCCCTTGTAGGTTCGGGACTTTTTTTCCCTTGCTGCTTTCATGATTCTCTCCTTGCCTGGGTATTTTATGAATTTTACTATGATATTCCTTGTTGATGGTCAGTTTTTGTTGAATCTAATGGAGGTCCCCTGTGCTTCCTGGATTTTGATGTCTGCATCTTTCCCCAGGTTAGGAACATTTTCCACTATGATTTGCTCACCTAACCCTTTTATCCCTATTTCTCTCTCTTCCTCTTCTGGGACCCCTATGATTCTGATCTTGTTCCTTTTTAATGAGTCACTGATTTCTCTAATTCTTAAATCGTGCTCTTTTGCCTTAATCTCCCTCTTTTTTTCTGCCTCATTATTCTCTATAAGTTTGTCCTCTATATTGCTAATTCTCTGTTCTGCCTCATCCATCCTTGCCGCCGTGGCATCCATTAGAGATTGCAGCTTAGTTATAGCATTTTTAATTTCATTCTATTTTTTACTTCTTTTATCTCTGCATAAAGGGATTCTAATTTATTTTCAACTCCAGCTAGTATTCTTCTTATCATGATTCTAAATTCTCATTCAGACATCTTGCTTGTGTCTGTGTTGGTTAAATCCCTGGCTTTCATTTCTTCATGCTCTTTCTTTTGGGGTGAATTCCTTCATTTCATCATTTTGAAGGGAGAAAGGGAATTAATGAGGTAGAAAAATTAAAATTAAAAAAATATTAAAATTAAAAACTTACACACACGCAAACACACACACAAAATCTAATAAATGATGCTAGATCCTAGGTGTTTTTTGGTCTGGGTGTTGAAAGTGGTTTGACAGATTAGAGAAAAAAGGGAGGGGGGAGGAAATTGTTTGAGAATTTGGAAAAATGAATACACTGAAGTAGACTAAAATGAGATGATGGGAGTAAAATAGAATCTGAAAAAATTTACACAAAAGTAAAGAATATAGTAGCAAAAAAATTAATGAAAAATATTTTTAATAAAAATTAAAAATAAAAATGAATTTTTTTCTCTTTCTGTATTCAAGAAAAAGAAATGAAAAAAAGAGAAAAAATCCGAAATTGTTTGAAAATTTGAGAAAGTGAATACACTGTAGTAGACTAAATAAAATGATGGAAGTAAAATAGAATTTGAAAAAATTTACATAAAAGCAAAGAAAATGTATAGTAAAAAAAATTAAAGAAGAATATTTTTAATAGAAATTGAAAGTAAAAGTGAAGTTTTTCACTTTCTGCATTCTATAAAAAGAAAAGAAACGAAAATGAGAAGAAAAAAGAAAAGCAAATTGTTTGAAAATTTGAAAAGGTGAATACATTGAAGTAGACTAAGATAGAATGATGGAAGATAGAGTTTGAAAAAATTTACACAAAAGTAAAAATAGAGTAAAAAAATTAAAGAAAAATATTTTTAATAAAAATTGAAAATAAAAATGAATTTTTTCTCTTTCTGTAGTCAAGAAAAAGAATAGTATAAAAGAGAAAAAAAAAGAAATAAAATGGAATAGATGGACCTGCTAACAGATTGAAATAGGACTGAAATTACTTCATTTTTCCTTAGAAGTCAGACTATATAGCACTTCATAGTTCATAAACTAGGCGGTGAGACTTGTGTTCTTGAAGAGCGAGGTTGGGCCATTTGGGCAGGGCTCAGTGTAATGGCTCCATTCTCCACTAGATGGTGCTGCTAGCCTACCGGGGTGGATTGTTGCGGGGCTCATAGGTGCGTATGCGCATGCGGGGGAGCGGTGAAAATGGCGTCACCCAGCTACCCAGTCTCTAGTATGGGAACTTTGTTCTCTCTGATCAGCAATCAAACACCCATCCTCTGTCTTCAGCTTTGTCCACTCCCCGCTTTTTCACTGTCCGGGACTAAGCCCCAGGTAGTACCTCTCTCCCGCATTTTGTCTCAGATGCGGCTGTTTTCCCTGGTCCCTAACTTCTGAGGGACTGTGGTTTTGACCTGTTCTGCTCCTCTACAGAGGGTCTCACTGAGCAATGGAGCAATGGCTGAATGCCAGCTGCACCCAGGAAAGTTCATGAGACCGTGCTGCTGCCGGTGCCCCGAGACTGCGGCCAGGTGCCAGCCTGCCCCAGAAAAAGCATTTCAGGGATTGTGGAAAATCATAACACACATCTGGCACCAGGCTTCACCCTTAATGTACTTGTTCCAGCACCAGCGAATGTGGCTGTTCTCTGGGGTCTGTTGGGACCAGGTGGCCTCAACAGTTTCTACCAAATGTCCTTCCAGCAGTGGAACCGCTTTTCCCCGTGTGGCCCGGGAGAACCTCCTGGACCCCACTCTGTCCCTGGGGGTTCGCCCTTCCCACCAGAGCATCTCCAGGTATCGAGCTGCGGAGTTGCAGACTTTGCGCTCCCCTTGTTTACAGTATTAATGGAATTTAAACCCTCTCCTTTCTCTTTTCTCCCTTTTTAGTTAGTCCCTGCGGCTGTTTCCAGTTTTCCACTTTCTCTCCAGCTTCTTTTGGGGAGGGGTGCTTTTCCCATAATCTCCCCTGCCCCCATCTCCGTCCTCTCACTGCCTGCAAAGGTTGTTCCCTGCCCACCCCCAGCTTCTCTCTCCCCAAGTTCACCTCTCCACGCCACATACCTGCTGAATTCTGTGGTTCAGGTTGTGCGGATTGTTGTGCTAATCCTCCAATCAGCTTTCTAGGTGTGTAGGATGGTTTAGTGTTGGTCTGGCTGTATTTCATGGACGTGAGACAAAACAAAAAACTTCCATGCTGTCCCACCATCTTAGCTCCTCCCTCATATTCTTTATTCACTCATCCAACAATGGACACTTAAGATGTTTTCATGTTTTGACTATTGCTAAGTAATGCTCAACAAAAAGGGGAGTGTAGCTATCTTTTGAGTTAGTATTTTTGCTTCCTTTGGATAAATTCTTAGAATTGGACTTGCTGGGTCATATAATAGTTCTATTTTTAATTTTTTAAGGAATATCCATACTATTTTCTATAGGGGCTGCATCAATTTACATTCCCATTAGCAGTGCACAAGAATTCTCTTTTCTCCACATCTTTGTCAACATTTGTTATCTCTTGTCCTTTTTCTTTTAAGTTTGTTTGTTTGTTTATTTTGAGAGAGAAACAGCACAAGTAGGGAATGGGAAGAGAGAGGGAAAGAGAGAGAATCCCAAGCAGGCTCCACACTGCCAGTGCAGAGCCCGAGGTAGGGCTCGAAACCACAAAGCCATGAAATCATGACCTAAGCCAAAACCAAGAGTCAGACACTTAATCAATTGAGCCACCTGTGTGCCCCTCTTGTCTTTTAATAAAGCCGTTCTAATAGGTCTGAGGTGTTATCTCATTGTGTTTTGCATTTGAATTTCCCTGATGATGAGTAATGTTGAATATCTTTTAATATGCCTGTTTGCCATCTGTATGTCTTCTTTGGGAAAAAAAAGTCTATTCAGTCTGTGTCCATTTTTAAATTGTTTTTTTTTTTCATTTTTAAATTGTTCATTGGCATTGAGTTGAATGAGTTCTTTATATATTTTGGGTATGAACCCCTTATCACAAATATCATTTGCCGATATCTTCTCCTGTTCAGTACATTGCCTTTCATTTTGTTGATGATTTCCTTCACTGTGCAAAGCTTTTTAGTTTGATGTAGGCCCACTTGTTTATTTTTGTTTTTGTTGCCCTTTTCTGGGGAGACAGATCCAGAAAAAATATAGCTAAGACCAATGTCAAAGACTTTACTGCCTATGTTTCTTTTAGGAGTTTTATAATCTCAGGTCTTACATTTAGGTCTTCAATCCATTTTGGGTTTATTTTTGTGTACAGTGTAAGAAAGTGGTCCAAATTCATTCTTGTGCATGTAGGTGTCCAGTTTTTCCAGAACCATTTATTAAAGAGACTGCTTCTCTCCATTTTCTTGTCTTCTTAGTCATAGGATAATTGACCGTGTATGTGTGGGTTTATTTTTGGGCTATTATGTTCTATCGATCTGTGTGCCTGTTTTTGTGCCAGTGCCATACTATTTTGATCACTATAGCACTGTGTACAGTTTAAAATCATGGAGCATGATATGTCCAGCTTTATTCTTCTTTGTCAAGATTTATTTTGCTATTTGGGATCTTTCTTGGTTCCTTACAAATGTTAGGATTATTGCTCTATTTCTGTGAAAAAGGTCATTGGAATTTTGGTAGGGATTGCATTGAATCTGTAGATTGCTTTGAGTAGTGTGGACATTTAACATTAATTCTTCCAGTTCACGAGCATGGTGTATCTTTCAATTTATTTGTGTCTTCTTCAATATCTTTCATCATTGCCTTATATTTTTCAGGGAATAGTTGTATTTTTATTTTTCACTTCCTTGGGTAAATTTATTTCTAGGTATCTTATTCTTTTTGAGAAATTATAAATAGAATTGTTTTGTTAATATCTCTTTCTGATAGTTCATTTTTTTAGTGTACAGAAACACAACCAATTTCTGTATATTAATTTGTATTCTGCAACTTTACTGAATTCATGTATTCATTCTAATAGCTTTTTGGTAGAGTCCTTGGGGCTTTATTTTTTATTTTTTAAAAATTTTTTTAACATTTATTTATTTTTGAGACAGAGAGAGACAGAGCATGAACGGGGGAGGGGCAGAGAGAGACACACACACAGAATCGGAAGCAGGCTCCAGGCTCTGAGCCATCAGCCCAGAGCCTGACGTGGGCTCGAACTCACGGACCGCGAGATCGTGACCTGAGCCGAAGTCGGACGCTCAACCGACTGAGCCACCCAGGCGCCCCAAGTCTTTGGGGCTTTATATATGGTATCATGTCATCTGCACATAGTGACAGTTTTATTTCTTCCTTGCCAATTTGGATGGTTTTTATTTCTTTTTCTTGTCTGATCCCTATAGCTAGGATTTTGAATAGTCTATTGAATAAAGGTGGCAAGAGTGGCATCCTTGTCTTATATCTGATTTTGGAAGAAAAGCTTTCAGCTTTTTATTATTGAATATGATGTTAATTGTGGGTTTGTTATCTATGGCCTTTATTATGTGGGGTTGTTCCCATTATATCCACTATGTAAGAATTTTTATCATGAATAGATGTGGAATTTTGTCAGATACTTTTATCTGCATCTGTTGAGGTGATGATATGATGAGCCTTCATTTTCTTAACATGGAGTATCAGGTTGACTGATTAGTGGTTGATTGATTGGTTACTGGACCATTCTTTCATCCTTGGAATAAATCCCACTTGATCATGGTGTATGATTCTTTTAATGTATTGTTGAATTAGTTTTGCTAATATTTTGTTGGGGATTTTTCCATCTATGTTCTTCAGGAATATTAGCCTGTAATACTCTCTTTTTGTAGTGCCTTTGTCTGGTTTTGGTTTCAGGGTAATGCTGGCCTTGTGGAATGAGTTTGGAAGCATTTCTTCCCCTTCAGTTTTTTGGAACTGTTTAAGAGGGATAGGTATTAATTCTTTAAATGTTTGGTGGAATTCACCTGTGAAGCTGTCTGGTCTTGGACTTTTGTTGGTTGTGAGTATTTTGATTACAGATTCAATTTCATTACTACTAATTGGTCTGTTCGGATTTTCTACTGCTTCCTGATTCAATTTTGGAAGACTGCATGTTTCTAGGAATTTATCCATTGTCCAATGTTCATTGTCCAATTTGTTGGTGTATAATTGTTAATAGTCTCTTATAATCCTTTTCATTTCTGTGGTGCTGGTTCTACTTCTCTTTCAGTTCTGATTTTATTTACTTGGGACCTCTTGCTTTTTTTGATGAGTCTGGCAAAGATTTATCGATTTTGTTTAACTTTTCAAAGAACCAACTCTTAGTTTCATTAATCTTTTGTACTTTTTTTTCCCTCTGTATTTCATTTATTTCTGCTCTGATCTTTATTTAGTCCTTCCTTCTACTGATTTTTTGTTTTGTTTTATTTTGTTCTTCTTTTTCTATTGCCTTTCATGTAAGGTTAGATAGTTTACTTGAGACTTTCCTTATTTCATGAGATAGACCTGTATTGCTATAAACTTCCCTCTTAGAACTGATTTTGCTGCATGCCATAAATTTTGGAACATTGTATTTCCATTTTCATTTGTCTCAAGGTATTTTTTGATGTCCTCTGATTTTTACATTCAACTCATTGGTTGTTTATTAGCATGATGTTTATCCTCCATGTGATTGTGTTTTTTTCCAGTTTTTTTTTTTTGTGATTGATTTCTAGTTTCATACTGTTGTAATAGGATAAAATGCTTGATATGATTTCTATCGTCTTAAATTTACGGAGACATATTTTGTGGCCTAACATGATCTATCCTGGAGAATATTTCATTTGGTTTGCTAATATTTTAATGAGTATTTTTGCATCTATGTTCATCAGGAATATTGGCCTACAATTTTGTTTTCTTGTGGTGTATTTGTCCAGTTTCAGCATCAGGCCAATGTTGGTCTCATAAAGGGAGTTTGGAAGTGTTTCCCTCCTCTTCTATTTTTTGAAATATTTTGAGAAGCATTGGTATTAACTTTCCTTCCTTCCTTCCTTCCTTCCTTCCCTCCTTCTTTCCTTCCTTCATTGTTTTTTTTATTTAAATTCAAGCTAGTTAACATATGGTGCAGTATTGGTTTCAGGAGTAGAATTTAGTGATTCATCACTTGCTTATAACACCCATTGCTCTTCCCAATAAGCGCCCTCCTTAATGTGCATCACCCATTTAGCCCACCCCTCCAGCAACCCTTGGTTTGTTCTCTGTATCTAAGAGTCTTTTATGGTTTGCTTTCTTCTCTGTTTCTATCTTATTTTGTTTTTCTTTCCCTTCCCTATGTTAATCTGTTGTATTTCTTAAATTCCACATATCAGTGAAATCATATGGTATTTTTCTTTCTCTGACTGACTTACCTCGTTTTGCATAATAAACTCTAGAGTCATCCATGTTGTTGCAAATGGCAAGATTTCATTTTTTTTATTGCTGAGTAATAATATTCCATTGTATATATATATATATATATATATATATATATATATATATATATATATACACACACACACCACATCTTTAGCCATTCATCAGTTGATGGACATTTAGCCTCTTTCCATAGTTTGGCTATTGTTGATAGCACTACAATAAACATTGGGGTGCATGTGCCTTTTCAAATCAGCATTTTTGTATCCTTTGGATAAATTCCTAGTAGTGCTGAATTTTACGGTAGTTTTACTTTTAATTTTTTGAGGAACCTCCATACTGCTTTCCAGAGTGGCAGCACCAATTTGCATTCCCATCAACAGTGCAAAAGTGTTCCTATTTCTCCACATGCTTGCCAACATCTGTTGTTTCCTGAGTTGTTAATTTTAGCCATTTTGACAGGTGTGAGGTGGTATCTCATTGTGGTTTTTATTTGTATTTCCCTGAAGATTAGTGATGAGCATCTTTACATGTGTCTGTTTTCCATCTAGATGTCTTCTTTGGAAAAGTATCTATTTATGTCATCTATCCACTTCTTCACTGGATTGTTTGTTTTTTGGGTGTTGAGTTTGGTTAAGTTCTTTACAGATTTTGTCTACTAACCCTTTATCCCATATGTCATTTGCAAATCTCTTGTCCCATTCCATCAGTTGTCTTTTAGTTTTATTGATTGTTTTCCTCACTGTGTAGAAGCTTTTCATCTTGATGAGGTCCCAATAGTTCATTTTTTCTTTTGTCTCCCTTGCCTCTGGAAACATGTCTAGTACGAAGTTGTTGCACCAAGGTCAGAGAAGTTGCTGCCTGTTTCCTCCTGTAGGATTTTGATGGTTTCCTGTTTTACATTTCGTCTTTCATACATTTTGAATTTATTTTTGTGTACAGTGTAAGAAAGTGCTCTAGTTTCATTCTTCTGCATGTTGCTGTCCAATTTTCCCTGCATAATTTGCTGAAGACACTGTCTTTTTTCCACTGGATATTCTTTCCTGCTTTGTCAAAGATTAGTTGGCCATACATTTGTTGGCCTATTTCTGGGTTCTCTATTCTGTTCCACTGATTTATTAGTGTCTGTTTTTGTGCTAGTACCATACTGTCTTGATGATAACAGTTTTGTAATACAGCTTGAAGTCCAGAATTGTGATGCCTCCAGCTTTGGTTTTCTTTTTCAACATTACTTTGGCAATTTGGTGTCTTTTCTGGTTCCATACACATTTTAGAATATTTGTTCTGCTCTGTGAAGAATGCTGATGTTATTTTGATAGGGATTGTATTGGATGTGCAAATCGCATTGGGTAGTATAGACATTTTAACAATATTTGTTATTCTAGCCCATGAGCATAGAATGGTTTTCCACTTCTTTGTATCTTCTTCAATTTCTTTCATAAGCTTTCTATAGTTTTCAGCACACAGATCTTTTACCTCTTTGGTTAGGTTTATTCCTAGTATCTTATGCTTTTTGGTGTAATTGTAAGTGGGATCAATTCCTTGATTTCTCTTTCTGCTGCTTCATTGTTGGTGTATAGCAATGCAACCAATTTCTGTATGTTGACTTTATATCCTGAAACTTTGCTACATTTATGTATCTGTAATAGCAGTTTCTTGGTGAAGTCTTTCAGGTTTTCCACATAGAGTATCATGTTGTCTGTGAGGAATGGAAGTTTACCTTCTTCCTTGCCAATTTGTATGCCTTTTATTTCTTTTTGTTGTCTAACTGCTGAGGATAGGACTTCCAGTATGATGTTGAACAACAGTGGTGAGAGTGGACATTCCTGTCGTGTTCCTGATCTCAGGGGGAAAGCTCTCAGTTTTTCCCCGTTGAGGATGATATTAGCTCTGGGTCTTTGATATATGGCCTTTATGATGTTGAGGTTTGTTCCTTCTATCCTTACCCTCTTGAGGGTTTTTATCAAGAAAGGATGCTGTATTTTGTCAAATGCTTTCTGCTATGGTTAACTTTAAATGTTTGGTAGAATTCACCAGTGAAGCCATCTGATTCTTGACTTTTGTTTTTTTGAATCAGTAATTAAAAACCTCCAATCTCCTTAGTAGTAATTATTCTGTTCATATTTTTTATTTCTTCATGATTCATTTTTGGTAGATTGTATGTTTCTGGGACTGTATCCATTTCTTCTACATTGTCCAATTTGTTGGTGTGTATTTGTTCATAGTTTCTTTTATCCTTTGTATTATTGTGGAATCATTTATACCATCTTTTTTTTTTCCGTCTTATTATTTATTTGAGTCCTGTCTTTTTTTTCTTGGTGAGTCTAGCTAAAGATTGGTCAGTTTTGTTTTTTGTTTCAAAAACTAGCTCTTAGTTTCATTGTTATTATTTTATTTGTTTTTTTGTCATTTAGTCCCTGTTTCATTTATTTTTATTTTTTGCTTAATCATTTTATTTTATTTTTTATTTTTTTAAAATTTACATTCAAATTAGTTAACATATAGTGGAACAGTGATTTCAGGAGTAGATTCTTTAGTGCCCCTTACCCAGGTAGCCCATCCCCCCTCCCACAACCTCTCCAGTAATCCTCATTTTGTTCTCCATATTTGTGAGTCTCTTCTGTTTTGTCCCCCTCCCTGTTTTTATATTATTTTTGTTTCTCTTCCCTTAGGTTCATCTTTTTTGTCTCTTAAAGTCCTCATGTGCATGAAGTCATATGATTTTTGTCTTTCTCTGACTAATTTCACTTAGCATAATACCTTCTAGTTCCATCCATGTAGTTGTAAATGGCAAGATTTCATTCTTTTTGATTGCCAGGTAATACTCCACTGTATATATATACCACATCTTCTTTATCCATTCATCCATCGATGGACATTTGGGCTCTTTCCATATTTTGGCTATTGTTGATAGTGCTGCTATAAACACGGGGGTGCATGTGCCCCTTTGAAACAGCACACCTGTATCCCATGGATAAATGCCTAGTAGTGCAATTGCTGGGTCATAGGGTAGTTCTATTTTTAGTTTTTTGAGGAACCTCCTTACTGTTTTCCAGAGTGGTTGCACCAGCCTGCATTCCTACTGTTTCATTTATTTTTGACCTAATCTTTGTTAATTCCTTCTTTCTACTAACTTCAGGCTTTGTTTTTCCTATTTTAGTTCCTTGAAGTGTAAAGTTAGGTTATTTGAGAATTTTCTTGTTTTTTTTTTTTAATTTTTTTTAACGTTTATTCATTTTTGAGAGACAGAGACAGAGTGCTAGTGGGGGAGGGGCAGAGAGAGAGAGGGAGACACAGAATCTGAAGCAGGCTCCAGGCTCTGAGCTGTCAGCACAGAGTCTGACGCGGGGCTCGAACTCATGATGCGAGATCATGACCTGAGCCGAAGTTGGATGCCTAACCCACTGAGCCACCCAGGAGCCCCGAGAACTTTCTTGTTTCTTAATATAGGCATTTATTGCAATGAACTTCCCTCTTTGGACTACTTTTGCAGCATCCCATAAGTTTTGGTATGTTTCATTTCCATTTTTATTTATCTCAAGGTAGTTTTCAATTTCTAATTTGATTTCTTCTTTAACCCCTTGGTTGTTCACTAGCATACTGTTCAATGCCCACATATTTGTGAGTTTTGCAGTTTTCTTCATCTAATTGGTTTCTAGTTTCATACCATTGTGGTTGGAAAAGATGCTTGATATGATTTCAGTCTTCTTAAGTTTATTAATACTTGCTTTGTGGTCTAACATATAATCTTTCCTAAAGAATGTTCCATGTATGCTCAAAAAGTATGTGTATTCTGTTGTTTTGGGATGAAATATTCTGTACACATCTGTAAGTTCATCTGGTCTAATGTGCCAGTTCAGGCCAATGTTTCCTTATTGATTTTTGTGTGGATGAACTATCCATTGACAAAAGTAGGGTATTAAAGTTTCCTACTGTTATCATATTGCTGCCTATTTCTCCCTTTAGTTCTGTTAATATTTTTCGATACATTTAGGTGATCCTATGATAGGTTAATAAATGTTTACAAATATAATATCCTTTTATTGGCTTGACACTTCCCCTTATTTCATACTGATAAAGATTATGTCACGCTCATTCTCTCAAGGAAGATGGGATAATATTAGACCAAATGACCCTGCTCCTGGACTGACAGTGAGACCAGTTACTTTAAAGCATGGAGAAGGCATGCACGTCTAACTTGAAGTTGTGTTAGGAAAGGTGAATGGGGAATGGATGTCAGGGTGGCACCCGAGCATTTCTAATAAATCTGATTGATCGGAGGAAGCCCAACTAGATGAAGTTCTAGTGTGAGGGATTTTTTTCCCCAATGGTTGCGGGAAGCAATTATTATTATTTTTTGCCTTTGAATATAAATGAAGAAGCATGTAGCTTTGGTTCTACTGGCCACGAGTCATCCTGAAAATGAAAGCAGCGATGGGACCAAAGCACAGGGATTCATAGAGAAATGGATAATTAGAGCTGGAACCCTGACTAATCTATGTGTGAGGCTTTATCTTGGACTTTTCAGGTACCCAAGCCAATAAATTCCCATTATTACTTAAGCTAATCTGAGTTGAGTTTTTGTTGCTGATTTATTTTTATTTTGTTGTGACTTAGTACATTTCTAAACAACAGAATTCTGAGATATAAAGGCTGATACAACGTCACAGGCCAATATTACAGTCTCCAGCACTAGAAAACATTGAACTTTCAGGAAAGAGCCAGTAATAAGAGAGTTATATCTAGCCAGCAAGTGGGATAAAGGGGATTCAGTCAGGTACTTTTTGCCAGATGTTTCTAACTGGGGAGATAAGTCTTTTGAAAGAGTATTATGGTAGAAAAAAATGTTATGGCTTTACCAACAATTTATTTTTGTCTTCTAGGCACATAGGAAGACCTGTCTCTGAAGACAGGTTGGGATAATGTGTCTGTGACTGAGTTTTAATCTGTGAAGTATAGGCAGATGTGATATATTTTCTTCTAGTCCTTACCATGAAAGTCTGTGTATAATCTGTCATTCTCATTTTCATTTCTATGTAGACTTTGGTTGCCGTTTATCAAAATAGCAGAGTTTGAGAAGAATCTCAGGTTCCTGAATTACTACATAGAAAATCATTGTTTTGGTTAGCTACTGCTGCATAGTAAACTGCCTCAAAGGATATTGGCTTAAACAACAGTGTATGATTATTTGTTATGATTCTGCCATAACAAATGGGCTTACCTGGTGGTTCCCACTTGAGATCTCTCATGCAATTATAGGCAATTGTTGGCTGAGACCATGGTCATCTGATGGTCAACTGACACGGATGACCAGAAGGTACACTCACACTGACAGCTGAGGCTGGCTATCTGCTGGTTATCCCCCTGGGGCAGACAACTGGAGTGCCTATATGTGGCCACTCTGTGGCTCAAGAACCTCTTGGCCTTGTGCCTGAGTTCCAAAAGGAACCATATTGGAAGTGTACATTCTAAGAGGCAGGAAATGGAAGCAGCCGACAAGTTAAGGACTTTACCTGGAGGGGCACAGCATCATTTTCAGCATATTTTATTGATTAAAGGAGCCACTAGCCCTGCCTCGATTCAATGGGGAAATAAACTACTTCTTGTTGTGGCAATGGCAAAGCCACTTTGCCAAAGATAATATGGTACTGGTGACATTGTCACGACCATCTCTGGGAATATAGTATGTCATACCCTTCCAGCAAACACTTCATTGAACTATGACACAGGTAGACATAAACTTAATTCACTGAGATTTTGAGATGGTTACAGAAATCAGTTTATTCTATTGTACATAATATTAAAAATGTTTTTGAGTATAGTTGACACATAATGTTACATTAGTTTCAGGTATACAACATAGTGATTCATCATCTCTATACTTTATGCGGTGCTCACCACAAATGTTGCTACCATCTGTCACCATGCAACACTACTACATTATCATTAACTATATTCCCTATTGCTGTATCTTTTATTCATATCACTTATTCACTCTGTAACTGGAAGCCTGTACCATACATAATATTGCATTAAATGGGGACTACACCTTTTTTCTCTGGGGTTCACAATAATGCCTCTTCCCAGCTTGAGCCTTCTCCTACACATGAAGATAGTATAATTCAAACAGAATATTTAGTCCTAGGTGCAAGGAGGTACCTGCTGTATCCACTTAAAAAGCCATTTGGTGCACTAAGTTCCAGCTGCCAACTTGAACGTCTGGCTTGAGTTGCACTGGAAAATAGTCATATTACAGGTGGTGCCATGCATGGAACTAGTATAACTTCCCACCTCCAGACCTTTGGTCAGTTCAAGTCCAACATCCATCTCAAATCCTGGGTTCTATTATGCAAATTGAAGGATCTTATTTCAAACGCCAGTGTGTTTTCCAAATGTGCTCCCCTCCTAATTTCAAGGATAGTAAATGTTCAAATAAATTTTATACATTGCATTACTTATAAACATCCCTCAAGAGATTCTTAGAGCCCTTGCTGTATATTTCTTTGTATATACCACAAAGTATGTATATTAGTTCTGTTAATATTTTTTAATACATTTAGGTGATCCTATGATGGATTCATATATGTTTACAAATATAATATCCTTTTATTGGCTTGACACTTCCCCCTTATTTCATACTGATAAAGATTATGTCACGCTCATTGTCACAAGGAAGATGGGATAATATTAGACCAAATGACCCTGCTCCTGGACTGACAGTGAGACCAGTTACTTTAAAGCATGGAGAAGGCATGCATGTCTAACTTGAAGTTGTTAGGAAAGGTGAATGGGGAGCCCTTACTGTATATTTCTTTGTGTATACCGCTTCAAATCTTTTGCATGGTAACTATATATTGGTCAAGGGTACAGTCTCACATTTCTACCCCCTTAGAGTCCTTTTTCTGTTGTTGAGGAATCCACAGAGCTGGTACCAAGAAGAGTGTATGGCTACTGTTGTTTTCTCTAGTTTGTATGATGCTCAATAGAAGCTCTGACTTTCTGCACATACAGTCTAGGAGGGTCCACACATTCTTGGCAACTAGTAAGGTAGAGGTAGTTTCCTTGGTCCAGAAGATAAGTTTGA
This sequence comes from Panthera tigris, assembly GCF_018350195.1. Taxonomy (NCBI): domain Eukaryota; kingdom Metazoa; phylum Chordata; class Mammalia; order Carnivora; family Felidae; genus Panthera; species Panthera tigris. The sequence goes on along the minus strand of NC_056665.1, from coordinate 64,168,389 downwards.
ATACAGAATATTTTTTTCTGAATATATCAGTCTGTATTGAGATCAGTGAGATAGGTTCCTGGGTTGATGTAAAAAAGTAGTTTTTGCTGTGGAGCCTCCAGTGGTTCAGTGTTGGAATTCATAAACTCCTCTTTGCCTTTGGATGGTACAAGAAGGGCCAACTTAATGGGCATGTGACCTGTGCAGTTGCACCAAACCTGCCCTTACCAGAGTTCTATTCTGGGTTTAATGCTCTGCTTTTGCTATCTTGAGATTCTTTTTTTTTTTTTAATTTTTAAAAAAATTTTAATATTTATATTTGAGAGACAGAGACAGAGAGAGAGAGAGAGAGAGCAGAGGAGGGGCAGAGAGGGAGGGAGACACAGCTTCTGAAGCAGGCTCCAGGCTCCGAGCTGTCAACACAGAGCCTGATGTGGGGTCGAACTTAGAAACTGTGACCATGACCTGAGCCGACTGAGCCACCGACTGAGCCACCAGGTACCCTGCTATCTGGGTGCACGACATTATATAATCAGTCCTGAGTTCAAGGACTAGCATTTCCTCTCTCTAATCAAACCAATCAGTAGTTGTCTAATCATGTCCCTAAACTACTACTGATGTCATTAGCATAAAACTAAACTGAATGAAATTTAGGAATTTCCCAGAAGTTAATAGTTTCTGATAGGTGATATTTGGGCCAGAAATTATAGAATATTCACAGCATCAAATAACAACGTGTCTCTGAATACTGTGGTTCTGTTCTATTATGGTCCATTCCATTCATTCCACAAATAGTTACTGAACACTCTCTAGAAAGGAGGACACTGTTCAACAGAGAAACTGATCAGAAGCCAGTGTAGGAATTTGTCTGAAGTGTTCTTCCTCAGTGATTTTAATTAGTAGCTTGATTTCTTTAATAGACATGGAACTATTCATATTTAAGTTCTTCCTTATATTATTTCTTTTAAATTGTTTCTCAAAGAATGTATCAATTTCATCTAAATTTTCAAATTTGTCTGCATAAAGTTGTTCCTGAAATCTTATTAACTGTCTATTGTCTGATGAATAGTAAGGATGTTCCCTTTTTCATTTTGGATATTGGTTATTTGTGTCATCATCTTTTATTTTCTTGATCAACTTGGCTAAAGATTTGTCAGTATTATTGGTTTTTGCAAAAAAAGATGCAAATTTGGCTTAATTTTCCCTATTTTCTCCCATTTTGATGATGTCTGTCATTGATGTCTCTTATCTTTATTATTTCTTTTTGTTTTTGAGGATTTAATTTCCTTTGTTTTTCAGCTTCTTGAGATTCACACTTAGATAATTAATTTTTAATCTTTTTTCATTAATAATATTTACAGGTAATGTGATCTAAGAATGAGTCTAGACTCTCTTCTTGCATCCCTTTTACTTTTTCCATATATCTGTCACATCTTTTTTCTTGTATTTTTAATCTTTTTTTCAGTGCCTCACTTTAAAGAAAAAATAGCAGAACATTCAAGATCAACATTAATAAAGAACAGTTACCTCATTTCTATATGACATTAATAGCCACTTTTTTTGGCCAAGATTACTAAAAACAGTACTTTGTATGACTCTGCAACTTTTTGAGGGAGGCAATAACTCCTCAGAATATACATTCTCTCTCTCTGATTTAGAGATGAATTCCAATACATTCAACTGCAAGTAATTTTATATTTAAGCCTGGGTTATATGGTAGATCAGTCATTATTGAAATTGATTCAAATTTATAGTTAAGTGACCGTCAGAGAGTTTTACAGTTTTATTGGTAAGCTTTTTATCTGTAGCAATAACAGAGAGGTAAGAGCATTACTCTTAGTGGACTGGGGCAAGCGACGCTATGCAAGGCAGCGATATTACCTCACAAGGGCCAATAGTTAATGTGTCTCGCACAACTTTCCATAGTCCCGCTGGATATTCGTGTAGGTGATATAACTGTTAATAATGATTTTACCCTATATCCGACTCTATTTTACATATGAACCCTAAAATGTTTTTTGCGTGGTTTACATAGAGACTGAATTCTCCATGAATAGTACATAGAAGGAATAGTGTTTTGTTTTTTTGGGACTTTATGGAGAATTAGTCACAATTTTAGAAGATCGCATCATCTACCCTACTTTGCCTTTGGTATTTTTGTTTCTTACACAACACATGCTCCGTATGTGTTTAAGAGGTTTCTACAGATAGAAACAAGCACCTGATTACTTGATTGACCTACCTTTCACAGTGTATGTATTGTCATACATTACTTTCCCTTTATTTCTTCTTTAAAGTTGGAGCATTGCAGTGCATACTGATTTAAATATAGGTGTAGATACGTAATATTATATACCAGTTTTACTCCAGATAATGATTTCATTTCAGGACTTTTGTTACTAAAAGGTCCGGAGTCTGATAGGTTGAGAACAACTTGGGTAGAATCACGATGTTTCCTAAGATTGATGTCAACACAGAAAAGAGCCAGCACAAAGAAATCTTTTTATTATTATAATTTATCGTAATTAAAAAAACTTCGCACTGTTACGTAAAGCGGTTTCAGGCTCAGAGCTCCGATTGCCTCCGGCCGGAACGGTTACGCCCCAACTCAGCGGCGCTCCTAAGCAGTCCTGGCGGAGACTCCACCCGGAACTTTGGCGCCGTGACGCAGGTTTCCGGCGGGCTTCTTAGAGCGCCGAACAGCGTTGGGCCCAAGGACCATGAGAGGGCCGGAGTCGGGTCCCGAACCTACTATGGAAGGGGACGTGTTGGACACCCTGGAGGCGCTGGGGTGAGTATTCCCAGGGACGCCCTCCCCTGAAAACGTAAAGCTCTCCCTCCGTTTGGCCGCTGGGGTCTCCTCCCCGTGGGCCTCTGCTGGGCGCGGGCAGCTGGGTGGAGGCCTTCCCAGCCTCGCTCCCGCCGGCGCCGACGGAGTTAAGAGGGAGGCGGGAGAGAAATCCGTTTGAGGGGTGGAGCGGGGCCGGCGAGCTGGGGCGCGTGGCCCCCTCTTCCAAACTCTTGGCCCCGAAACTCCGCAGCCGGGCCCCGCGGCGTTGGCGCGGAGCAGCCAGGTTAGCGCCAGCCTCGCCGAGGAGCGTGTCCCTGCGCCGCGGCTGGTATTTTTGTTGACGTAGTGGTCGCGCACTGGGGCGATGGGTGCTGGAACCCCAACTGCGGCTGGGGACTGTTGTCCCTGCGTTGTACAACCTGTGGCTTAATTAGGGTTCGGGAGCGAATCTCCTGCTTCCTTGACCGGAGAAAGTGTCTTTAAGTTGGTGTGGGTCCATTCATTCTACCGTTTCATCCGTTCGTTTAACATACGGCCGTGGTGTTAATACGTATTAATTAACGCATGTTTGTGTGCTAAGGCAGAGGAAAAAGACCGTTTTCAGATTACTAGTAGCTCACATAGTTGGGGCTACGAAGAGTCTCCTGGAATTTACAATTCAGGATGCTAAGTGCCATGAGAACTCCTAGAATGATGTTAATGCTTTGAAGCACGGGGATCATGAGGTGCAAAGTCTCCCTCAGCCTCATCCTGTTTTTACTCCCAGCTGTTGTCCGTATCTCAAACTACCTTGTCCCGTGTATTTATCCTCTCTCGCAGTGCCCCCACCTCCTCCCGCTCCAGGAAGTCAGGCGCCTTACCTGTCTTGTTCCCAGCAACGTCCTACAGTGACGGCCTGTACAATAAATTATGGTTCGATGAATGGGTAAATGAAAAAAAGTTCAAGGAAGAGAATGCACACAGATAGAGATAGGGCCAGATAGTTGGGAGTCAAAAAATACTCCTTACTTAAATTTAGAGATTGGAACCATCTGCGCGTTGTTTGCCCTGCCACGTGCTGGAGTTTCTTGAATGGGATAGGCTGTGTCTTTGCAGTTCTATTGTGAAGCTTGAAACCCCCACCCACTTTATTATTATTTTTTTTTCCTAAAACTGCACTTGCTCTTCTGTCAGTTGCTTCATTTGGACCCCAATAATACCTACTTGACAATGTTACAGAGCCTTGCACTTCGTAGATCGGAATAAATGTTTGTCAAATGAAAGAACTAAGTCAGATTATTTAAGGGGTATTTTTACTCTGTGAAATCTCTTGGAAATTTTCACTTAATTTGGTTACAGAAGTAGCCAAAACAAGAAGTTAAAATACTTACTAGAAGTGTGTAGGCCCCAAATAGTTTGAGATCCTGAGTACTCAAGATAAAAATAGTATGATTATGTAAATAGTTTATGAAAAAGAGAAAGTCAGTGCTTTTTTTCTCTTCCTTCATTTCTTTAATTGTGCCTATTATAGGTGTTTTGAAAAATGAAGTTTGCTATAACCTTGACTTTTATCAAGGAAAACTAGTTTCAGATTATTCAGTATGGAAAATAAAACAGTTTACGTATGTTAGAACTGATTTTTCCTGGAATATGTGAGGAAATGATTTTGAAGTTTGAGTTTTCTTACAATGATAATGAAATACAGAAAGCAGTTTTTACTTAAAATATGTGTTGTAATTGAGCACTAGGTTTTAAAATATCCATGTAGTTTGTGAATAATGCATTTTCTGTTGTGATTAAAACACTGAGGGTATCAGTGAAAGTACTTTATCAAGTAAAATTAGAAATTAAAGGGAGGAATTAAAAGGGAAAATATGTGAAAGAACAGTTCGGTGATATACTGAAAACTGGGTAGGAATAACTGTTTCCTCTTGAGTTCAAGCTCATGATTTCAGAGTTCTTTTTTAGTTTTGACAGTCTGATTTTGTAGAGTAGATCTCAGCCCTGGTTGTACATCAGAATCATGTACGGAGCTTGTGAAATAAAATGTTCCAGGCTGTTATGTACCAGACTGACTGGATCATGATCTTCCAGGGTGCATACAGGCATGCATATTTTGAAAAAGCTTCACAGCTTATTTGAGAATCACCATTATGGAAGGGGGTTTATTTCGAATATTTACTGATCACAACTCTGTGTTGCACCTTGTTCTGAGAAGTCGGTGGTGAGCAAAATAGAATTGAGCCCTGTCTGGATGGACAGTCCAGTGGAGACACAGACGTGATCACACAAACATGATAAACTGTATTAAATGCTTTAAAGGAAAAAAAGGGTGGCATAACATGACAGGAGGACCTATGTAAGGGCAGGACAGGAGCAGGACAGGAGTAAGCTAGGTGAAGTTGGATGGGAAAGGAGGACAAGGGTGTCCTTAAAGTGAGAACAAAATAATGGAAGACCCTGAAGTGGAAAGAAGCTTGCTGTATTGTTTGGAGGGCAGAGAGCAAGGGCCAAGATAGTGGAAAATTGGATTGAAGAGTTAGGTGAGGACCAAGGCATGCAACACTTTTTAGGCTGTGTTCTGGATTTTGTTCTTTGTCATAACAGCAGTGGGGCATGATTGAAGGATTTTAAATAAAAAGGGGAAAGAACAGATGTCCAGTTTCAAGAGTTACCTCAGTAAGGTGGAGAATGGATGGGAGAATTTAGTTAATAGTCAAGACAAGAAGTGATGGGTGCTTTGTGGAAGTGGATATGGAAAGAAGTGCACTGCAGAACTTAGTGGTTGCTTGGATATTGGAGCTGAAGAATATGATGGGATCAATGACTCATTTCTTCAGTAAGTATTTATTGAACCAAAATGAAAGGATGCACCTTGGAATCTAAATTGGATAGGGAAGAAAATGAAGACAGCAGAGAGAGCTAGTCAATACAGAGATTATGGAGGGACCAATAGAATGGAGGTAGAGATGAGATCCAAGAATAGTTGTCAGTGAGTGGTCAAAAGGGCAAGCCCAAGGATAGGTAGTAGGTTGTGGTTGAATTAATGATTTTGCAGGTGGAGTAGTTCCCAGTAATGGTAAGGTCTAAGGGGTGGCTCACTGACATGAAGTGGCAAAGGTCGGAAAAGAGAAAGTTCAGGAATTAGAGCTGAGGTTATTGTATAGGGTATACATACAGGTCAATGGCAGAAATAGGGATGGAGAGGAAAACTGAGAGCAGGGAATTTTGGAGTGTCCAAACAATAGGTGAAAACCACAAGAGAAAGAAGGTGGCAAATCTGACTGGCCTGAACCTAGAGAGACCAGGAATATTTATAAGATGATGGGGGAGCAGTGATATGGATGCTGTTTGGGGAAGCAAAAAGGGCAGAAACCTTACCATCTGCTCCTGAAGAACTTCAGAGAGTAAAATCACCAAAGCTAGAGGTGGCAGGGATAATCTTTCTGAGAAGAGAGGGACAATCTAGGAGAGTTGTTCATGGATGAAACCTATGTGTAAGAGTCTGGGATGCAGGAAGTGGAGAGCTGGATTAGAGGCAAGCCAGTAGGGTATGTAAATGATAGTGGGAAGGAAAGGGTCTCATACTGTGTATGTTGGCTGATGGAAAAGAGAAAGTAAATTAGGCAGTGGCTGTGTATTTGTGGAGGTTTGCCAATGGCCTTAATGGACTTGAAGATTTGGATCACCCAGATTGAAGCAGGGCCAGACCAGCAACTGTGGGGAAGTCTAGGCTTAGGGGAGGTGTCCCCAGTATTTGGAATAATAGCACTTTCTTAATTACATAAAAATACATAGAACAAACTAAGAGCATATAATAATCCCTATCTTATAGGATATTGTGGCAATTAAATGAGGTAATTAAATTAAATACATAAAGCACACAGCACTGGCCTACCATAAGAGCAGTTTGTGGTATTACTACTAAAACTATGATTATTAGTCAGTTTGGTTAAATGCACTTTTTCTTGTTTTTATTTTTATTTATTTATTTTTTTAAGTACCGGACAGGAGTTCTTTTTTAACATTTTATTTATTTTTGAGACAGAGAGAGACAGAGCATGAACAGGGGGAGGGTCAGAGAGAGAGGGAGACACAGAATCTGAAACAGGCTCCAGGCTCTGAGCTATCAGCACACAGCCCGACACGGGGCTCAAACTCACAGACCGCGAGATCATGACCTGAGCCGAAGTCAGACACTTAACCGACTGAGCCACCCAGGCGCCCCTCTTGTTTTTATTTTTTACCTCATGTGATGAGCTGAGGCATTGAGATTTGTGGGTTTTTTTCTCTTCTAAATTATTTTTGATGATTTAAAAAGTTTAATTGAATTTTATAAGTGGCATATCAGTTAAAAATAATTTATCACCAATGATATGAATTAATTAAATTTATTTAGGAGTTTATGATTATTTCTTTACTGCAGAAGTGAAAGCAAGTAGGGGGAAAGAAGATGTTTACTATTCAATCTCACTAAGAGGCACTGTAAGATCTGGAGGAAAGGTAACATATGGAGGAACCAGTCTTGCCTATAGGAACAGGGGCAGTGGTCTAGTCCTAGCTCTGCCTTTACTTGGCTGCATCACCTGGCCAGGTTATTTGCTTAGTTTCCTTATTAGTATAGACAGAAGTGTGACTTCATGTGGAGTGTGTGGGTTCAAATCTGGATTTAAATCCTAGAGTATCACCTAGTTACTTCTGATCCTATAGAATTGAGATAATGCTGACTCCAAAGCATTGCTGTAAAGGCTAAATGATTTATAAATAAATATAATCATCAATATCTGTACTGTATATCTATCTATGTTTGCCCATTACTGTGCCTAGCCTGCTACTTAAGGCAGGTACCTTAACCTCATTAGGCCTTAATTTTTTAATTTTTATTTTGGGTGGGGAGGGGCAGAGAGAAGAGAGAGAGAGAGAGTCTGTGCACATTGTGGAACCTGATGCAGGGCTTGATCCCATGACCCAGAGATCTTGACCTGAGCCGAAATCAAGAGTGAGATGCCCAACGGACTGAGCCACCCAGGTGTCCAAAGCCTTAATTTCTTACCTGCAAAATGGGGATTTGAAAATACCTTCATGAGCTCTGACCAGAGAATTCAGAGAAAAAGATGCGCAAATGGCCTTTAAACATATGAAAAGATGTACAGCCTTGCTTTTAAGAGAAATGTAAATTAAAACTATATTGAGATACCAGATGGTCAAAAATCTGAATGTTTGACAACTTTGGTGAGTTGTGTGGGAATGGGTACTCTTACACCTTGATGGTACAGCCCCTGTAGAGGAATATTTAATAATATCTAGCAAAGTTAGATATCCATTTACCCTTTGACCCAACAGTCTGACCTCTAGAAATCTATCGCAGGTAAAAACTGACAAAAATTTGCTAAATTTTTCTTCTCTCTCTCTTTTTTTTTTTTAATGTTTATTTTTGAGAGAGAGAGAGAGAGAGAGCTAGAGAGCCAGTGCAAGTGGGGGAGAGGCAGACAGAGCAGGACACAGGATTCCAAGTGGGCTCTGCGCATTAACAGCAGCGAGCCCTATGTGAGGCTTGAACTCATGAACTGTGAAATTATGACCTGAGCTGAAGTCAGATGCTCAACCGACTGAGCCACCCAGATGCACCCCAAATTTTTTCTGATAGCACACAATACTACAAATAACCCAAATGTCCTTAACTGGGGGCCTAGTACTCCCGACAGTGGAGTACTATATAACTGTAAAATAATTGGGCAGTGTCTCTGCTGATCTCCAGTACAGTTGACCCTTTAGCAACATGGATTTGAACTGTATGGGTCCACGTGTACATGGACTTTTTTCAAAAAAATATATGTATAATACTGTAAAACTCCTATGATTTTTTTTTTAGCTTGCTTTATTGTAAGAATATGTATGTGATACATAATAACATACCAAGTACGTGTTAGTTGGTTTTTTATATTATTAGTAAAGCTTCCAGTTAGCAGTAGGCTATTAGTAGTTATGTTTTTCAGGAGTCCAAAGTTATATGCAGGGTTAGGATTGGCACCCCTTACCCCTTGTTTTTGGGTCTGCTATATATGTAAATGTATGTGTATGAGTGTGTATATGTTTAAAGCAAGGAATAGGACAGTGTGTAGTAGACTGCCTTTACCTAAAAAAGTATACATGCGTTTATATTTTAAAACATTATGGAATGACCACCCCTAATAAACATGCACGGGAAGGAACATGCACAGAGTAGAGGGAACGAGATTAAGATTGCAAGCTAAGTTTGTTGAATATTCCTGGTTTTCTAAATTAGACTTTGAAATAATGTACATGTTTTACATAATTATAAAGCAAAATTAAATAAAATGAAATCAAAGCAAGAAAAATTGCTGAAAATTGAAAGCAAAATGAAACAAATGTTTACCAGTATATGGAGTAGGTGGTTTCATCCCATGGAAAGGGATTGTTTTTTCCTACATCCTTACTGGAATATATTCTTTTTTTTTAAGCTTATTTATTTATTTTTAATTTTTTTTATTTATTATTTTTGAGAGAGTGAGCAGGGAAGGAGCAGAGAGAGAGAGAGAGAGAATCCGAAGCTGGCTCTGTGCTGACAGCAGAGAGTCTGATGGGGGCTGTAACTCATGAACCATGAGATCATGACCTGAGCCAAAGCCAGCCGCTTAACTTACTGAGCCACCCAAGTGCCCTTAGTTTATTTATTTATTTATTTTGAGGTGGACAGAGAGAGAGCATGTGTGAGTGTGAGAGGGCGAGAGAGAGAATCCCAAGCAGACTCTGTACCAGCAGCACTGAGCCTGATGTGGGGCTTGAACTCACTGAGATCACGACCTGAGCCAGAACCAAGAGTTGGACGCTTAACTGACTGAGCCACTCAGGTGCCCCTTAATAGAATATATTCTAAAGATAAAAAAAATTGTTTTCAGTAATTTTATTGTTAGTTATTTGATTTTCCCATTCTGAAGCTATCTGTAAATCTATTTTTATGTGTAGTAGGATTCTGTAAATGTCATTACAAACCAGAATTTCATTCTGATAGATAATAGAAATGTAAAACAGAATAAGTAAATATCCTACAATTCTAAGTTTGAATTAGAAATAGCAATGTGAACTCCTGATGTAATTTCTCTTAAAAAGATACATGTACAATGACTTACCTTTAGTATCAGATTATGTACTCTTAAGTATGATTAAAAAGAATCAGGGCTTTTTGGAGAAATGGCCAATTACAGGTATAGGGCAGGAACATCTTGTCATAGAAAGCAAGGAAAGAATTCAGAGAATACAGGGAATAAAAGGATTCCGTGGCCAATATGAATGGGCTCCCACTAAGCAGAGGTAGGACAATTTAAGTATCCATACATGCATACATACATACATACATACATAAGTGGCACTGGATTAAATTTAAATATGTTAAAATCTAAAAGTTTATAATGTAAAAAAAAATAGTTGCAGGAAGAACAATAAAAGTAGAAAACTGGTATATAATTCAATGAAGTTAATATATAAAATTAGAAAATTTTAGGTTTATTCAAATACATTTTGTAGCAGTGTTTAAAAGTACAAAATTATAAAATAAATGGTTTAGGTTAAAATGATCTCATACGTAGGTCCTTTTCAGTTTTAATTTTTTAATTTAAAATTTGCATCTGGGTGTCTGGGTGATTCAGTCAGTTAAATTTCTGACTTCTGCTCAGGTCATGGTGTCAAGGTTAGTGAGTTCGAGTCCTGCCTTGGATGAGCCCCGCTTCTCTCTCTCCCCCTCTCCCTTCCCCCTCCCCCCTCCCCCCTCCCCCCTCCCCCCTCCCCCCTCCCCCCTCCCCCCTCTCCCCTCCCCCCTCCCCCCTCCCCCTCCCCCTCCCCCTCCCCCTCCCCCTCCCCCTCCCTGTCTCCATCTCTCTGCGCTTTGTGGTATTCTGTGTTTCTGCCCCTCGCTCACTTGGGCTCTCTCAAAAAATAAAATAAAATTTGTGTCTGTTCTTTTTTTGCTAAATTTTTTTTGCTTATTTTGTAACTAGTATATGGTTATTAGACTGCTCTATTTGACTTTGTGTTAGTTGTAATATTTATCTTAAAATTGGTTAATAATGTTACTAAAACATGATAAAATGTTGACAAAAAGCCAAATGCCAATTAAATAGGGCAGAAATTGGCAAACCATGTCTATAACAGACCTAATAGTAATTTTAGGCTTTGCTGACCACACTATCAACTCTGCAGTTGCAACATGAAAGCAGCCAGAGATAGTTTGTAAATGGATACATTTATTGGCTATGTTCCAGTAAAACTTTATTTATAAAAATAGGCCCCAGGCCTTGATATATAGAGTACTACCAGTTTGGTTTTTTTTTTTTTTTTTTTTTTTTTACACCTTTTACATCTTTCTTTCTAGGTACAAGGGACCACTGTTAGAAGAGCAAGCCCTTACCAAGGCAGCAGAGGGTGGACTGTCTTCGCCTGAATTTTCAGAGCTCTGTGTTTGGTTAGGCTCTCAGATAAAATCATTGTGCAACTTGGAAGAAAGTATCACTTCAGCTGGTATTGCCATTGTATTTTGTTTTTCTGTAGTAGTAAAATGAAATGATGGCTTATGATTTATAGTTTTACCTGCAATGTGCCTGCAAAGAAAAATCAGTAACATTATGAAGAACTGCAGTATGTGAAACTGAATACCTTTGGGTTAAATTTTACAGTAATTCAAAATTAGTTCTTAAATTTATATAAGATTATAAACAACAACTGTTTACGATCTTAACCTTAGTATCATTCTTCAGAGAAAGTAGAGTCTGAATTTGATTATTTAAAAGGTTAAATTTTTGAATATTGCTTACTTTGAATTTAGGTTTTGTTTTTGTTGTTAAGGTACATGTAATTCCTAATTTAAATTGAATTACCATGCCTGTAATTCAGGACATGGATTCACGTAGAAATACTTCTCTAAAAAACTCCTGTGCTAGATCAGAAATGTTTGTTTAATTTGTTACTGTCTTGGTAACTGGAGTCCTTGTGGCTCTTTGGTGGAATTTCAGATAGCAAATTAAAATGAAAAATAAAAAATTGAGCACTTGATAGGGTACAAAGTAACCTTCTCTTCTGGAGCTGTCCTTTTAAATTGTTTTCCTTTCTTGACAAATCCAGTAGAATTCCCTTGAAGCAAAGTAAAATTAGCTGAATTGAAAACATGTGGCACAAATTCATACATCATTAGATTATGAAAGATAAGCAGTGAAGCTCAAATGATTGCATTTTTTATCTGAATCCATAGAAATACAATAGAAATACATCATTTGCTGTGAAGCCACTTATAGTCACAGTAACACTTTGGGTATTTCATTTACTGACGTAAAATAGTTGCAGTTTATCTGCTTTTGTGGAAAGTCCATTGGAAAACAGGGATTGAAATATAAAAATACTTATGTCATGATTAGATACTTAAGTTCTTAAATTTAGGTGTTCCTTTTTTTATGTAGAAATTGATTATCTATACCTTAGCATGGGGGTGTCACACATGTAAGGATTTTACGTCAAATTGAAAATTTTTAATTAAGTATAAAATTGAAATCAACTAGCGGTAGATTTTATAGTTTCAGATTATATGGTAAAGTGTTCGGTAAGTGTTTTATGGTTTTTCTTTTTTAAAGGGAGAGATGATCTAGAAAGCTTCCAGCTTGAGATAAGTGGGTTTTTAAAAGAAATGGCATGTCCGTATTCTGTACTCATATCAGGAGATATTAAGGACCGTTTAAAAAAGAAGGATGACTGTTTGAAGCTTCTATGTAAGTTATCTTTCTTTGAACATTTAAACTCATGTGTTGGATGTGGTTTTTGTTATGTTCAAGATTTAGAAATTTGATTAATGAAGTTTTGGACATTTTGTATGTTAAACAGATTTTAATATTTGACTTAAAATATGAAGCTGACTTAGCAATACTTATATAAATGTATAAATTCTAATGTGCTGAGATTTCTAACACTTAAGATTTATTTGGCCATTGTAGAATGCTGTGTTTGTGATTTATATACTGTTTTAGTAGTTTTTTCTTCATGTAATTCATCACTCAGCATTTATACCTAAATGAATAGGTTGGTGATTTAGAGCCCTGTTTATTCTTAAAACTCTGAAACTAGGCAGTTAAGTGCATTATTAGATCTTGTTTTTAGTGCTAGGCATTGAATGAGAGTTGGTTCAAAAATATTTACTGATCTATTATTAAACTGAAAATTGCTCTAGGCACTAGGGTTATATCAGTTTTTAAAACGATTGTGCCCTCTGGCCATTTGAATTCTAGTGAGTGTGACCTGTTTTTGTCAGGGGTGAGTTTGGAATATAGATTACCCTATATCCAAACAATTACCACAACTAATCCATTTATTTGTATTGGGGTCCTTTAAACATTTTTAAAATTCAGTTAATTTCATGCTGTTTTCAAAGTTCTACAGACAATGGTCATTTGAAAGAATTTTTCTAGCATCTGTTATTGAAGATTTCTGTTATTTTAGGTTGTACCGTTTATAAAAAACTCCATTTGATATATTCCTCATAGGCTGTAGTGTTTGTTTAATTGGCGCAGAAATCATAAGTGTTAAGTGGTGGTGATAGAAGTGTTGACATTTGAATTGTCTTGTGTGGGTTGCAGGGGATAAAAATTATGCTCCCCCCCCCCCCCCCCCCCCCGCCTCCCAATACCCTTTTCTTACACTGTTTCCCCATCTTCCTCCCATTCAGTAGGAGTCACTGATTTAAGGAACCATTGTTAGTGATGGGAGAGCACAGTAACCCTTGGGGACAGAAAGGAAGCTGAGAAGCCTTGGCCCAGAGGAACATGGGCGCTCTGTTAGTGAGAACTGTGTGCTCCATTGTGTTTCCCTTTTTGCCTTATCTGCTGAAAATCTGAACGATAATAGCAATACAGGTTTCTGGTACAAGTAAAAATAAGGAGGTAAAAGAGAAATTGGTATAATTTTTTCTGATGATGAAAACGTATGCCTGGAAGATGGGGCAAAACAGAAGTAGTGTTAAACAGGTACAGTATCAGTTAGGGAAGATAAAAATGTTTTTGAGTTGGGTGATGGTTGCCTACCAGTGCAAATATACTTAATGCTGTTGTATGTTTATAAATGGAATGGTAAATTTTATGTTATGTGTTTAAAATTATATGTTCATAGAATTCTTATAAAGTACAGAGAATTGTTAAGAAGAAAATCATTGATAATCTCACTCCTCAGAATCATCAATTGTTTTTGGTGTTATTTTCTTTTCCTTCTCTTTTTCCTTTGTACACACACATGTAAGTAAGATTAAGAGCCTATCGTAGATGCAGCTCCTTGTCTTCCTCCTTCTCATTTAATGTATTGTGAGCATTTCCCCATCATTTAATATTTTTTTGGAAAGAATAATTTAAATGGCTACAGAGCATTCTATGCTATGGACATAACATTTTTGTACAATGGGTGTTTAGATTCTTTTCTATTTTTAATTGTTCATGTTTTTGGCTACTTTTACTTAAAGATTATAAACATTTAAAAATAAACTCTAGGTATATATTACCATATTTTGTTCCAGAGTTGTTACACCAGTTCCCAATCTTACTGCCATCTCTTCTGTCTTTGTCTTGACTCTGTGTTTAAAACGTAATGATGCAGTAAGTCTCGTCATACTTTTCTTGCAGTGTTTGCAACATGTATAAAACAAAAAGGGCCAAAGTCCTTAGTATGTGAAGAGCTTTCATAAATCCAGAAGAAAAAGATAAAAACTCAGTGGAAAAATGCGTAAAGTGCGAAAGAAATGAACTGGCACTCCACAGAAAAGAGTTTTTAAAAAATTGCTTCTAATCATGAAAAGATGTATCACTCAAAGTTAAAGAGTTACAAAAATAAAATGACAGGATACCATTTTTCACTTAACAGACAAGTAAATAACAAAAATTTTAAAAAAAGTGATGATACAAGTTTGGGGGAATATGCATCCTCATATACTGATAGGCATTAAAATGTGAGAGAATAACTGTTAGAACAGTTTTTTATTTTATTTATTTTATATATTTTATTTCACTTAATTATTTGAGGGCAAATTCTCAATATCACAATTAAAATTCACCTACCTTTTAACTCGGAAATCCTGTAACTAGGAATACATATTTATTTCCCTAAGTGTACACAGATATATGAAAAGGGTGTTCATTATGGCATTATTCATAGTAGTTAAATAGAAATGGTATATCTTTGCAGTGATGCCACTATATAGCCATTAGATTGAAAATAGATCAAATGTGATGGTATGGAATGATTTCTGAGATGTATTGGTAAGTTTTAAAAATATATACAGATATGTACAGTGCACTCGTTGATATAAAAGAAACAAAAGCATGTAGATGGTAGATATGCATTCTCAATATACATACACATATGCCTAAAATGATATCCCAGACATTAATGTTGATTGCCTTTGGAGAAGGGGAATCTGAAGATCTGTGGTGGGAAGAAGACTTTTCACTGTATTGTTTACCATCTGCATGGATTAGCCTTTTAAATACTAGACTGAACTCTTGTTTGTAGTATTACATAGAGCACGTTCCCACAGAACAAAGGCAGACCAGCTTAGATTCTGTCCAGAGTACACATTTTTGAAGAACTGGTGATCTGTTTGAATGAAGTTTTGAAATCAGAGGGACCTTGGCATAGTCTTCATAAGTACAGTTTGATACATACTGTCTTCACTTTTTGTGAGCTCCTTAGACTATCATGTGTAGATCGCAGGGAAAAGTCTTTAAATCAGTGGCTCTCAATCCTGCCTGCCCATGAGAATCACCTTGGGTCTAACATCATACACATACTTAACTCCTACTGGTTCAGAATCTGCTGGTTCAGAATCTTTGAGGGTCGGAGATGTGTATTCATTTCCAGATCACTGCAGTAAAGTGAATATCACAGTAAAGCGAATCAAATTAATTTTTTGGTTTCCCAGTAATATATATTGGGTTACCCCAGTAAATATAAAAGTTACATTTACAGTATACTGCAGTTTTTTAAGTGTGCAGTAGCATTATGTCTGAAAAAAACCCAATGTACATTAATTAAAAAATGCTTTATTCCAAAAAAATGCCAGCTATCATTCAACTTTCAGTAAGTTGTAATCTTTTGCTGCCAGAGGGTCTTGACTCTATATGCGAATGGCCTCTGATCGATCATGTTGGTGGTTGCTCAGGGTTGGGGTGGCTGTGGCACTTGCTTAAAACAAGGCGACAGCGAAGTGTGCTGCATGAGTGGACTCTTTTACAAACATTTTCTCTATAAAATGCGATGCTGTTTGACAGCATTTTACCCACAGTAGAACTTCTTTCAAAATTGGAGTCCATCTTCTCAAACCCTGCTGCTTTATCAATTAAATTTATGGAATATTCTAAATCTCATGTTGTCATTTCAACAATCTTCACAGTATTTCACCATGGGAAGATTCCATCTCAAGTTACCATTTTCTTATCCATCTCGTCATCTGTTACGGTTTGTCATGAGATTGTAGCAGTTCAGTCACATCTTCAGTTCTGCTTCTAGTTCTCTTGCTGTTCCCACGACATCTGCAGTCTTCAGCCTTCAAAGCCATCCATGAGGTTCAGAGTCACCTTTTTCCAGACTCCCGTTAATGTTGGTATTTTGATCTCTTTCCTTGAATCATAAATGTTCTTAATGACATCTAGAGTAACGAATCCTTTCCAGAAGGTTTTCAATTTACTTTGCCTGGATCATCAGAGGAATCACTATGGCAGCTGTAGCCTTAAGGATTATATTTCATAAATAGTAAGACTTAAAAGTCACAATTACTCCTTGATCTGTGGGCTGCAGAATGGATATTGTGTCAGCAGACATGAAAACAGCATTAATCTCATTGTACATTTCTACGAGAGCCCTTGGGTGCATTGTCCATGAGCAGTCGTATTTTGAAGGAAATCTTTTCTTTTGAATAGTAGGTCTCAACAGTGGGCTTAAAATAGTCAATAAACCATGCTGTAAATGGATGTGCTTTCACCCAGGTTTTGTTGTTCTATTCATACAGCACGGGCACAGTAGGTGTAGCATAGTTCGTAAGGGTCCTACGATTTTTACAGTGGTAAATGAGCATTGGCTTCAAGTCCCCAACTGCATTAGCCCCTAACAAGAGGATCAGCCTGTCCTTTGAAGCCAGGTATTGATTTCTCTCTAACTACGAAAAATCCTACATAGCATCTTTCGATAGAAGGCTGTTTCATCTGCACTGAAAATCTGTTGTTTAGTGTAGCCACCTTCATTAATTGTCTTAGCTACGTCTTCTGGATAGATATCCAGGGTAGCTTCCTGCAACTTCTATATCACACTTGTTGCTTCACCTTGTACTTCATGCTGTGGAGACACCTTTTTTCCTTAAACTTCATGAATCAACCTCTGCTAGCTTCAAATTCAAACTTCTTTTCTGCAGATTCTTCACCTTTGTTAGCCTTCATAGAATTGAAGGGCATTAGGGCCTTGCTCTGGATTAGATTGGCTTAAGGAATGTTGTAGCTGGGTTTGATCTTGTATTCACACCACTAAAATTTTCTCCATATCAGCAGTCAGGCTGTTGCACCTTCTTATTCGTGTGTTCACTGGAGTAGCACTTTTTTAATCTCCTTCAAAAATTACCAAAATGAGGGGGGACGGACGCCTTGGTAGCTCAGTTAAACGTCCAACTCTTAATTTTGGCTCAGGTCATGATCTCACAGTTCAGTTCATGAGAGTAAGCTCCGCGCTGTCAGTGCCAAGCCCGCTTGGGATTCTTTTTCTCCTTCCCTCCCTGGCCCCTCCTGTGCCCATGCCCCCTCCTTCTCTCCCTCCCTCCCTCTGTCTTTCCCTTCACCCCCCACCCAAATAAATAATAAGCTTAAAAAAAAAAAGTACCAAAATGTGACGCAGGGATACAAAGTGAGCAATGTTGGAAAAATGGCAATGGCACTGATAGACTTGTTCAGCACAGGGTTGCCACAAACCCTCCATTTGTAAAAACGCAATCATTTGTGAAGTGTAGTAAAGTGCAGTAAAACTACTTTTAAACAGTTTCTCAGATATTTCTCAGGTGAAGTTGAAATTACTGTATTGTGGGGTGTGTAGGTAGTATGTGTGCATAACTTTATTTATTTAAAAAAATTTTTAGCATTTATTTTTGAGAGACAGAGACAGAGCCAGAACGTGAGTGGGGGAGGGGCAGAGAAAGAGGGAGACAGAATCCGAAGCAGGCTTGGATGTCAGCTGTGCTGACAGCTCAGAGCCTGATGCGGGGCTCAAACCCACAGACGTGAGATCATGACCTGAGCTGAAGTCAGATGCTTCACTGACTGAGCCACCTATGTACCCCTGTGTGTGCAAGACTTTAAACAAAAACAAAATTCAGTATTTTAAACACTATAGAATTTAAAACAAAACTGTAATCATGTAAGAGTTTTAAGTAATTTGCTTAAATATGGCTATTGAAAGGATTAAATGACATGGCAGTGAAGGGACTTGTGAACAGCCGGGGGTGGTCTATTCTAAAGGCCAGTGGTTATTCAAACCACTCTGTCAGCTTATAGGTTGGTTAGAGCTAACATTCTCCCCTGGGTTGAGCACTCTGTTCATATGAGAAAATATTTTCACTTTTACACTTATACGTTCTTAAATTGTTGATTTACTACTGGTAGGTCTCTCCTACTAGACTTTAAACTCTGCAGTAGGTACTATCCCATTTTTTAAAAGTTTCCTCCTGCCCTCTTTAATTTGTCTTTGTGATAAGAATACTTAACATAATGGTCTACCCTCTTAGCAAATTAAAAAAAAAAAATTTTTTTTAATGTTTATTTTTGAGAGACAGAGCATGAGCAGGGGAAGGGCAGAGAGAGAGACACACAGAATCTGAAGCAGGCTTCAGGCTCTGAGCTGTCAGTGCAGGGTCCGATGCAGGGCTTGAACTCCAGAACTGTGAGATCATGATTTGAGCTGAAGTCAGAAGCTTAACCGACTAAGCCACCCAGCAAATTTTTAAGTATATGATACAGTATTATTGTTAACTAGTCACTTTCCTATAAAGTTGGTCTCTGGGACTAAATCATCTTGTATAATTGACGAAAATTTATCAGACTTTGCTTGTGATGACTCTGCCAAGTCCTTCTGATTTGAAAGCTTCATTAAAACAGATAACCTGTTTTTCAGAAATTTATATTTGATAACTTCCAGTTTTCCCCCTCCCCCAGCCCCTGGCCACCACCATTCTACTCTCTGCTTTATGAATTTGACTGTGTTAGATTGCTCAGAAAAGTGATATTGCATAGTATTTGTCCTTCTGTGTTTGGCTTATTTCCCTTTGCCTAGTGTCCTTCAGTTTCATCTGTGTGGTCGCAAATGGCTGGATTTCCTTTTTTTTTTTTTTTTTTTTTTTTAAGGCTGAGTAATATTCCATTGTATGTATATACCACATTTTCTTTATTCATCTGTTGAAGGGCACTTAAATTGTTACCATATCTTGGCTATTGTGAACAGTACTGCAGAGAACAGGGCAGTGCAAATCTCTTTGAGATCCTGATTTCAGTTCCTTTGGATATATACCTAAAAGTGGGATTTTTAAGAAGTTCTTGCATGTTTTAACATTATTCATTTTTCCTTTTTTCATTATAGTGTTTTTAAGTACAGAGCTTCAAGCTTTACAGATACTACAGAATAAGAAACGTAAAAATTCTCAATTAGATAAAAACAGTGAAATTTATCAAGAAGTTGAAGCTATCTGTGATACTCTTGGTGTACCCAAGTCAGCAACTTCTGACATTCCGCTTATGCTAAACCAAGTGGAATCAAAGGTATCGTATTTATTTTTCATTTCCCAAAAATGGAACTAAATGCTAACATGTAAATGTACTAAAAATTAAAATATTTCCTTTAAGATGCATTCCATTTCAAGAGAAGTTTATCTTCCTGTAAAGTAAATTTTGGATTCTGAGTTCATATGCGTATGTGACTTAATTTGCCAATAGCTAATATTCAGGAATCAGATCTTAATGAGTGAGGGCCTTTAGGCTTTGCAAGAGTATTCTGTGATAGAAATCACTTTGCAAGTTAAAGGATCCCTTTCCTAAGTAAAGTTAGAATGTAGTATAATGAAGTAGAGTAATCCAAAGTTGAAGGCAAACTACATTTTTAAAAAAATGGATATTGTTAATAGAATTGTAATGTGGTTGTCTTTGGCAGTGAGCAATCACAGTTTCTGGTGGATAGGTATTTAGGAAATGTTTGTTGTATAGAAAATAAATGAATGAATAAGTATCCTGATGTAGTTAAAAACAACCACAAGCTGTGTACCTCAAACTTTGTGAAATTTTCTCTTCAATTATTAAACTACTCTTCTTCCCTGTTGAGCCACATATTAGAGAGAATGCTACCCTTACAGTCCAAATTCCAGCCTGTTTCCTAGGATTCCTCTAGGGGAATAACACAGGATTCATTTTAAAGGAAAAGAACGTTCTTACTCTCAAGAACAGGTTAAAGCTCCATTTTTATACATACTGTGTTATACTAAATTCTTGGATAAAATATTCCTGCATTGATAATTTAGGAACTGAAAAGATAAAAAGATTTGTCTTAATTGAACATAACAGAATTTTGCTGTCATTAAGATGAAAACACAATTTTAAAAACATTTTTTCTTTTTGTGGAACCTGCAGACCAAAGAATAACTCTTTTTGAATCACTCAAAAGTGTTATGGAGTTAACAAGTTACTCTTCAATGCTTTTCTCTTTTCCTCTGGATTAAGAATGATCTAGGGTTGGCTAAAATGTCTGGGATAATTTCACCTTGAGACAGATATCTAGGCTTTTTCTAATCTTCCTGTGCTTCTACATATTGATCCCCAAAAGGCTTTTCTTTTTTATGGGTCTCAGTTACAATTAAAAATATCCCTGAACCTGTTGTTTCTCTACTTGCAGTAGGCTATGCATTATGCCTACGTTCAAGTGCTGGCAGGCTAATCTGAAGGTACTTGCTACTGTGGCCATGGTGGCCAAATATTTTCCTAAAAGGACTTTGTTCTCCATTCCTTATTGAATATGCTTTGTC
Source organism: Panthera tigris (assembly GCF_018350195.1). NCBI lineage: Eukaryota > Metazoa > Chordata > Mammalia > Carnivora > Felidae > Panthera > Panthera tigris. The sequence goes on along the minus strand of NC_056665.1, from coordinate 64,147,558 downwards.
ACCATTGGGAAAGAAAATTAGTGTTTTCTAACTTGAAGCTGTTCAAGTGTGACTCTAAAGTAATTATAGTAATATTAATGGCAAACGTATACATTTACTGTTGTAAATGTTTACATATAATAATTCATTTAATTCTCACGTCACATATAATGAGGTAGTTGCTATTATCTACAACAGCCATATGAGGAAACTGAGGTGCTGAAAGATGGAATAAATTGGACAAGCAAGTTTCTAAGTAGTAGTGGCAGACCTGAAGTTTAAATACAGGCAACCTCCAGAGTCTGTGCTCTTAACTTCCTCTCTATTTGAGTTGAACTCTCAGACTTACTGAAACTGTTGTCCAATGTTGAAATCCTGGGAATGGAACTGAGCATGATTAGATGTAAGAAGTTATAAGTAAACATTCAGAATCCCTCTCGAGTGAGGAGTTACAACTCAGACTTTTAGTAACATATGAAATAATCAAAATTGGAGGTGTTTGCAATAGTTGGTAAATCTACAGAAGTTGAGTATCTTAAGAAAATAAGTTAATTCTTTATAATAAGTAAGAATTGTTGTAGAGTAGATTTGCCATGAAGCTAATAGAGCTTAAGCTTTGGGGCCTCTCATTTGTACAAGGCTTTCTAAGCTAATTTTTTAAAAAATAGCTTTCTCAAGGTAGAGTTTACATGTCATAAACTTCACTCACTTAAAATAGGTAATTAAATGAATGTTATTTAGAGAGTACAACCATCATCAAAATCTAATTTTAGAACATTTCCATCAGCCTCCAAAGAAACCTTCTGTCCATTTACAGTCACTCCCCATCACTACCAGCAGTTTCCAAGTTAATTTTGTGTTCACGGTTTTTAACTTTTTCTTAAAGAATGCCCTTAACATTAAATAAGCTTGATATTCCTCAAAATCTGAACTGTCTTGATTGTACCTTATAACTAAGAAACTGTAGATATATCATTCTGTTTTGAAATTGTTTTTAGATAATGAAAATTTCTTCAGTTAGGGTGAGCCCAACTTAGGCTATCATTTCTCAGTTGTTTTGTTCGGGATAAATTACTGTTATTGGAATGGCTGATACTGCTAGAGCAAAAACAAATGTCTAATAACTTCTTTACTAAAACAAAAGTGTTTCAAGTAATTCAAATTAGTGGCTTTGCAAAAGTTATGAAATGTGTATGTGGTGACTATAATTTAGAGGACTTGCTCTCTTGCATTTGGCTGAACAATGAAACCAGAATGCTTGCACTTGGCATGTATACAGAAGTATGCATAAGAGTGTGCCATTTCAAGGAGAAGCTCCCCAAATTATTTCACATAAGGCCACGCAGATTCTCATAGTAAAACCTTTCAGTAGCTACTTCTTTAGTCGTCTATATACATTATTTCTTATTCTGGAAAAGACGATACTCTGCACTGTGCTGATATTCTTTCCTAGTATGTGAAGGTATATTTCATTTATTTTACTTTAACATTTCACTTATTCAGCATTCAAAACAGCATTTTAAGGATAATGTTTTAAATTAGGGATATACTGTTTCACAATCTTTTATGTTTACTTTTAGGTGAAGGATATTCTCTCAAAAGTCCAGAAAAATCATGTGGGAAAACCACTGCTGAAAATTGATTTAAATCTGGAACAGGCGGTAAAATACCTTGCTTTATTCGCTTTATGTAATTAAATTAGTGAATATGACTTAATTTTATTAGTGGACACCTAGATTTTACAATGGGTAGCATACCTTTATTACTTTAGAGAATTAAAATGGATTGACATCCTAGAGTAATAGGTCCTGGCATTTCAGATTATAAATTGTCCAAGAGTATAGATAGCACCCAGTATGTTAGCATAGTTGTGATTAGAAAAAGATAGTAGCTCAAAAGCCAACAAGGTGGAAATTTTTGGCATTTTCTTTCCTTATTGGTCCAGACCACTTAGCAAGTAGATGTTTTACTTAAAACGCTTGATTGAAGATGAGGTAAAGTCTCTCAGTTGTAGAGTTTAATTCATATGTTTAGTATTTCTGAATATCATAAATGTTCTCTCAGATACTCTTTATTATTAAAAAAATTTACCATAAAGTTTCATGGGATCAGAAAATGGTTACCAGGCACAGTATCTTTCGAATCAGGAGGTATTGACCACAGTTTTCAAATTTCTGTGTATACAGAGTGTAAAGTTTATGATTTTTGTTTCTGAATTCTTTAGGAACAACTAGAAAGAATCAATGAAGCTCTTTCCTGTGAATATGAATGCCGCCGGCGGATGTTGATGAAACGATTAGATGTGACAGTGCAGTCCTTTGGTTGGTCTGATAGAGCAAAGGTAGGGCTGTTTTCCCATTTGTGTCCTGTAGGTGGTACTCTGTGACAGCTCTTCAGGCTGCACTGTTTGTCATTATGTAATCGTGCCACATTTGCACTTACCACTTTCTCTGAAGCACATGCCCAGGCCAACTACTGCTCTTACATAATGATCCTAGTCTTTTGTAAATCCCTGTTTGCAGATATCTTGATTTCTTTCCAAATGTTTTCACATTGATTTTAAACTACTACATGTTGTGATTTATGCAATGATAGGCATAAAAGAAGGGGTGTCATATGAGGCAGTGAGATAGATACAGTAAACAACCGGTCAAGAAAGGAGATCATTGGAATAGGTGTAGGTAGTGCTGATGCCAGAATAAGTCTTCTGAAAGGTGTTGTAAGGCTCTGGACTGTGTTCTGGTTTAAGAGGAGGTTGGATGGTGGGGGCATTCCCAAATAATGGATTTATCACATAGCTTTCTAGGGAGCTGTCTCCCATCACTCCCATTTTATGCCTTTAAACTGTATTCAAGCTTCGTCTGGGTACCCTGCCCCACTCTGCATCATAGTCTAGAAACTCTCCAGACAGTAAGCTGGGACAGTTAATAGGGCTCGCATCCTTTGCGTCCCCTGTTTCAGGGATTACTGTTCTGTGCTCCTTGATGTCCAGTGTGTGGAAATCACTAGTTCACATGGGTTGTCCACTTTTGTTTCAGGTGGGATGGTAAATCTGGTGCCTCTTACTCTCACATATCATACCATCATCATCGTCGTCATCGTTATCGTTACGTTTTTTTGTATTGACTAGGCAGTTCTACCCCATGTTGTATCAGCTGGGGCACTTGTGCAGCTTCATTCAGCTGATGCTGGGACTGGGCTGGAATATTCAAGATGGTTGTCTCATACGTGTGGGTTCTGCTGATTGTTGGTGTGCTTTGCCTGTCTTGGTTCTTAAGTGGTCTCTGTTTCTACGTGGTGTTTTGTATTGGTTTACTATGGCTGCTGTAACAAATTAGCATACACTTAGTGGCTTAAATAATGAACATTTATTCTTATAGTTCTAGAGATCAGAAGTCCTAAAATGAAGGTATTAGCAAGGTTGCATTCCTCCAGATACTATAGGGGAGAATCTCTTTCCTTTATATTTTCTAGCTTCTTAATGCTACCTGCATAGCTTGACTTGACTCGTGACGTCATCCTTTTATCTTCAAAACTAGTAGTGTAAGATCTTCCAGTCTTTCTGTTTCCATTGTCACATCACCTTTTGTGTCTCTCTTACAAGTATTCTTATGATTATACCGGGCCCACTCACATAGTACAGGATAATGTTTGTATCTGAAAATCTTTGAATTAATCACATCTACAGCTGTCAGGTAACATATTCCAGGAATTAGGATGTAGACATCTTTAGGGGAGCTGTTTTTTAATTTACCAGACACCTCATCTTCCTCACCACTATAGGAGGTGATTTTTCTGAATCCTTGCATTCTGAAAATGTATTTATTCTCTTGTCACATTTGATTGATAGTGTGGGTAAATATAAAAATCTAGGTTGAACCTATTTTTCCCTAAAAATACTGAAGGCATTGATTCATTGTTTTCTAGTGTTTCGTGCTACTGGTGAGAAACCTGATGTAGTTCTGTGTCCTTTTGGATAACTTTTAAAATTTTTTCTTGGGAAACTTTTGGGCTTTTTCTTTAGCTTTGGAGTTCTGAAATTTCATAGTAAGTATTTGTATGGATCTTTTCCATTCATTGTGCTAAAACAGTAAATGGACCTTTGAATGTATAGACTCTTATCTTTTATATTTTTCTTCATTAATCTCTTTCATTTTGTTTTATTTTCTCTTTTTGAAATTCTTATTAGTCAGATTTTGGACATCCTGTATACATCCACTTAAGTTGCTTTATTTTTTCTCCCATTTTCTATCTGTTTTCCTTTTTTGATACGTTTTCTTAGAAATGCCCTCAATTCGGGGCGCCTGGGTGGCTCGGTCGGTTAAGCATCCAACTTCGGCTCAGGTCACCATCTCGCGGTCCGTGAGTTCGGGCCCCGCGTCGGGCTCTGTGCTGACGGCTCAGAGCCTGGAGCCTGTTTCGGATTCTGTGTCTCCCTCTCTCTGACCCTCCCCCATTCATGCTCGTGCTCTCTCTGTCTCAAAAATAAATAGACGTTAAAAAAAAAAAAATTTAAAAAATGCCCTCAATTTTTTTTTTTTTTTTAATTTTTTTTAACGTTTATTTATTTTTGAGACAGAGAGAGACAGAGCATGAATGGGGGAGGGGCAGAGAGAGAGGGAGACACAGAATCTGAAGCAGGCTCCAGGCTCTGAGCCATCAGCCCAGAGCCCGACACGGGGCTCGAACTCACAGACCGCGAGATCGTGACCTGAGCTGAAGTCGGACGTTTAACCGACTGAGCCACCCAGGCGCCCCCTCAATTTTATTTTGTATTTGGTATCGAATTTTTGTTTCTGCCATCATTTTTTAATTTCCAGGGAATCTTTTTGATCCTGTAGTTTTCCTTTTTTTCATATTTTTTTTCTTGTTTTATGGATGTATTATCATCTTAAATAAAAATGAAAAATTAAAAAAAAAAGGGTCTTAAATTATCTCTGTTTCCTCCAGCGTAATTTTTTATTGGTTTTTCTTAGTCTCTTGCTTATGGTGGTTTTCCTCAAATGCAGGATGGTTCTTGGTTGCTCATATTAAGAGCAAGATATTGAAAAGCTGTGTGCTTTGCTTTTTAGATTTCACATATAAGTAAAATCGTAGGGTATTTACCTTTCTCTGTCTGGCTTATTTCACTTAGCATTAAACCCCCTAGATCCACTCATGTTGTTGCAAATGGCCAGACTTCATTCTTTATTATGTCTGAATAATATTCCATTATTTGTTTATATATATATGTGTATACACACAGACAATCTCTCCACATCTTTTTTTATCCATTCATCTATCAGTGTCCCCCGATAGGTTGCTTCCTTATCTTGGTTATTATAAGTAATGCGGCAGTGAACATAGGGGTGCGTGTATTTTTTCAAATTAGTGGGTTTTTTCCTTTGGGTAAATAGCCAGAAGTGGTATTACTGGATCATATGGTAGTTCCTATTTTTAATTTTTTGAGGACGCTTCATAATGTTTTCCACAGTTTCTGCACCAATTTATGTTTCCACCAACAGTGCATGAGGGTTCCCTTTTCTCCACATTGTTGCCAACATTTTTTATTTCTTGTCTTTTTGATAGTAGCCATTCTGACAGGTATGAGATGTTATCTCATTGTGGTTTTGATTTGTATTTCACTCATGATGAGTGATACTGAACATCTTTTCATGTGCCTGTTGGCCATCTATAGGTCTTCTTTGAAGAAATGTCTATGTAGGTCCTCTGCCTTTTTAATATGATTTTTTTGGATACTGAGTTGAATGAGTCCTTTATGTATTTTGGATGTTGAACCCTTATTGGTAATATCCTTTCAACCATACCTTCAGTAGGTTGCTGTTTAGTTCTGTTGATTTCCTTTGCTATGAAGAAGGTGTCCTCTTTGGTGTCATCTCATTTGTTTATTTTTGCTTTTGCAGTCCTTGCCTGGGAAGACAGATCGAAAAAATACTGCTGAGACTGATACCAAATAGTTTACTAATTGTTTTCTTTCAGGAATTTTATGGGTTCAGGTCTTAATTTAAGCGTTTAATCCATTTTGAGTTTATTTTTGTGTATGGTGTAAGAAGATAGTCCAGATTCGTTTTTGTACATGTAGCTGTCCAGTTTTCCATTTATTGAAGAGACTGTCCTTTCCACATTGTATATTCTTGCCTTCTTTGTTGTAGATTAATTGGCCGTAAAGCATGCATTTATTTCTGGACTCCCTGTTGTGTTAAGATGATCTATGTGTCTGGTTTTTGTACTACCAAACTGTTTTGATTATTATAGTTTGTGTACAGTTTAAAATCAGGGAACATGATATGTACAGTTTGGTTCTTTTTCACAATTCCTTTTGCGAATTGGGGCCTTTTCTGGTTACGTAGGAATTTTAGTACTATTTTATAGTAGTGGTATTCTGGTTCTGTGAAAAATACTGTTGGGGTTTTGATAGAGATTGCATTGAATCTGTAGATTGCTTTGGGTAGTATGGACATTTTAATAATACTAATTCTTCTGATTCATGAGCATGGTACATCTTTCCATTTATTTGTATTCAGTTGCTTTCATCAGTGTCTTGTAATTTTCACTGTACAAGTTTTTCCCCTCATTGGTAAATTTTATTCCTAAGCCTTTATTCCTAGGGTTTTGATTTGTTTTTTTATGCAGTTGTAAATAGATTTGTTTTCTTAATAACTTTCAGATCGTTGTTACTAATATATACAAACAACAGATTTCTTTATATTATCATACAACTTTACTGAGTTCATTTATTGGTTTTAATAGTTTTTTGGTGGAGTCTTTAGGATTTTCTGGATACAATATCAGGTCATCTACACTTAATGACAGTTTTGCTGCTACTTTCCAGTTTGAATGCCACATTTTTTTCCCCTCCTTGCCTAATTGCCCTGGCTAGGACTTCCTCCATCTTAGAGGGCAGTCTTTCAGCTTTTCACTTTTGAGTGTGATGTTTGCAAAGGTTTTGTCTTATATGGCTTTTATTTTGTTGAGGTATGTTACCCACTGTGTTGAGAGTTTTTACCATTAATGGATGTTGAATTTTGTCAGATGTTTTTTTCTGCATCTATTGAGATGATCGATCATATGATGTTTTCTTTCTTTCTTTCTTTTTTTTTTTTTTTAAGAAAGAGTGTGAGAGAGAGTATGTGTGAGAGGGGAAGGACAGAGGGAGAGGGAGAGAGCATCTTAAGCAGGCTCCAGGCTGGGCATGGACCCTGATGCGGGCTCAGTCTCAGAACTGTGAGGTTATAACCTGAGCTGAAATCAAAAGTCAGATGTTTAACAAACTGAGCCACCCAGGCTTCCTGCCCAATCATAAGATTTTCATCCTTCATTTTGTTAATGTGATGTATCTTGTTTGATTTACAGATGTTAAACCATCTTGTGTCTGTAGAATAAATCCCAGTTGATTATGGTGTATATTCATTTTAATGTAATGTTGAATTCGTTTTGCTAGTCATTTGTTGAAGAGTTTTGTATCTGTGTTTATCAGGGATATTGGCCTGTAATTTCTTTGTTAGTGCCTTTGTCTGGTTTCAGGGTAATGGTGGCTTTGTAAAATGAGTATGGAAACATTCCATCCTCTTCAGTTTTATGGAATAATTTGAGAAGGGAATGGCAATTAACTCTTTGAATGTTTGGTAGAATTTAGCTTTGAAGTGTCTGCTCCTGAACTTTTTTTGTTGGGAGTTGTTTGATTCCTGATTAAACTTCATTGCTAATAATCAGTCTATTCAGATTTTCTCTTTCTTCATGATTCAGTCTTGGAAGATTTTATGTTTCTAGGAATTTATGAATTTCTTCTGAGTTGTCCAATTTGTTGGCATATAATTGTTCAATAATCATCTCTTAGGGTCCTTTGTATTTCAATGCTACCAATTGTAATTTCTCTTTCATTTCTTAGTTCTGTTTGGGATATTTTCTGGATGGGTCTGGCAAAAGGTTTTTTTTTTTTTTTTTTGGATGAGTCTGGCAAAAGGCTTATCAATTTTGTTTATATTTTCAAATAACCAGCTCTTTGTTCCATTGATCTTTTCTGTTTTTTGTTTTTTTTTTTTAATCTCTAGTGCATTTATTTCTGTTTTGATCTTTATTATTTCCTTCCTTCTGTTAACTTTGGGCTTTGTTCTCCTTTTTCTAGTTCCGTTAGGTGTAGAATATTTGAGGTTTCTCTTGTTTTTTGAGGTAAGCCTTTATTGCTGTGAACTTCTGTCTTAGAACTGCTTTTGTTTTATTCCAAAGATTTTGGAATATTGTGTTTCCATTTTCGTTGTCCCAGTATTTTTTTATTTTTTTCTTTGATTTCTTTGTTGACTCATTGTTTTTTGTTTTTTTTTTTTTAACACGTTTAATTCCACACGTTTATTTTTTCAGGTTTTCTTTTTTTTTTTTTTAATATTTATTTTTGAGAGAGAGAACGAGAGAACGGGCAGGGGAGGGGCAGAGAGAGAGGGAGACACAAGATCAGAAGCAGGCTCCAGGCTCTGAGCTGTCAGCACAGAGCCCAATGCAGGGCTTGAACCCACAGACCACGAGATCATGACCTGAACCCAAGTTGGATCTTAACCAACTTAGCCACCCAGGCACACCTCCGATTTTCTTCTTGTAATTGATTTCTAGTTTCGTGCTGTTGTCGTTGGAAAAGGTGCCTTCTAGGACTTCAGTCTTCTTAAATTTATTGAGATTTCTGTGGCCTAACATGCCATCTGTCCTGGGGAATTTTTTGTGTGCATTTGAAAAGAATGTATGTTCTGCTTTTTTATGTAATGTTTTGTATATATTTATTAAGTCCATTTGGTCTAATGTATTAAGGCCAGTGTTTCCTTGTTGATTTTTCTATCTGGATGATCTATCCATAGGTGTAAGTGGGGAGTTAAAGTCCCCCACTATTATTGTGTTGCTCTCAACTTTTCCTTTTATGTCTGTTAATATTTGCTTTATATATCTAGGTACTTTCTTGTTGGGTACATAAATATTTACAAATGTTATATCCTTCTGTTGGATTGACCTCCTTTTCATTGTGCAATACCCCTGTTTATCTTCTGTTATGGTGTTTGTTTTAAAGTCTGTTTTGTCTGATAAAAGTATTGGTATCCAGTTTTCATTTCCATTTGAATGGAATACCTTTTTTTATTCCATCACTTTCATCCTTTTTTATCTTTAGATCTACAGTGAGTGTCAAGTAGGCAGCATATAAATGGTCCTTGTTCTTTTATCTGTTCAAAACGTACAGGTACCTTTTGATTGGAGAATTTGTTCCATTAACATTTAAAGTAACTATTGATAGGTATGTACTTAATTGCCATTTTGTTAATTGTTTTCTGGTTATTTTTATAGTTCTTCCCTGTCTTCTTCCCTTGCTCTCTTTCCCTGTAGTTTGATGCCTTTCTTCAGTGTTAGGTTTAGCTTCTCTTTGCTTTATTTTTTGTGTATCTATTAATAAGGTTTTTGGTTATGGTTACTGTGAGTTTCACATATAACCTATATATATAGTAGTCTATTTTAAGTTGATGGTCACTTAGAATATGTTAATGAATGCATACTCTGCCTTGCCACCAGTGTTTTATGTTTCTGGCATCATATATTGTGTCATTTTATTTTATATATCCCTTAACTAATTATTGTAGTTATAGTTGTTTTTACTACTGTTGTCTTTTAGCTTTCATACTAGCTTTCATACTAGCTTTCATACTAGCATTATAAGTGGTTGATCCACTCCCTACCTTTATTATGTAATTGCTTTTACCAGTGAGATTTTTTTCTTTCATATATTTCCTTATTTCTAGTCATGGCCTTTTATTTCTACTTAAAGAATCCTTTTAATGTTTCTTTTGGGATCTGGCAAGTGTTGATGAACTCTGTTAACTTTATCTTGTCTGGGAAACTCTTACCTCCCTGTCAATCCTGAATGATAACTGTGCTGGATAGCATATTCTTGGTTGTAAGTTTTCCTTTCAGCACATTGAATATATCATGTCACTCCCTTCTGGTCTGCAGGCTTTTTGCTGAAAAATCAGCTGATAGCGTTATGAGAGTTTCCTTGTATATAACTAGTTGTTTTTCACTTTCTGTAAGTTTCTCTCTTTATCTTTAACTTTTGATATTTTAATTATCAATGTGCAATGGTATGGATCTCTTTATTTGGGTTTTTCTTTGCTTCCTGGACCTGAATGTCTGTTTCCTTCCTTAGGGAAATATTCAGCCATTATTCTTTCAAATAAGTTTTCTTGCCTGTTTTTTCTACTTTTCTCATTCTGGAGCCCCTAGAATGTGAATATTAGTACATTTGATGTCTTGGAGGTCCCTTAAACTATCCTCATTTTTAAAAGTTCTTTTTTCTTTTTGTTGTTCTGATGGTGGTGATTTACAGTACCTTATCTTCCAGGTCACTATCTGTTCTTCTTTATCATCTAATATGCTTTTTGATTCCCTCTGTCTTTTTTGTTTCATTTGTTGCATGTTTCAGCTTTGATTAGTACTGTCTTACACTTTTGAACAGTAGTACTGTCTTACACTTTATCCATTCTTCTGAGTTTGATGAGCATCTTTATGCCCATTGACTTTGAACTCTGTTTAAGATAACTTCTGTTTCATTCAGAGCTTTTGTTGAGGTTTTGTTTTGTTCTTTTTTTTAAGTTTTTTTTTTTTTTTTTTTTTACATTTCTTTATTTTTGAGAGACAGAGTGAGACAGTGCATGAGTCGGGAAGGGGCAGAGAGAGGAGACACAGTATCTGAAGCAGCCTCCAGGCTCTGAGCAAGCTGTCAGCACAGAGCCTGACACGGGACTTGAACCCATGAACTGTGAGATCATGACCTGAGCTGAAGTTGGGCACTCAACTGACTGAGCCACCCAGGCGCCTGTTTTGTTCTTTTATTTGGAATATATTTCTGTGTTTCCTCATTTTGTCTGACTCTGTTTCTATGTGTTGAGCAAATTGGCTACCTCTCTCCGGGTCTTAAAGGAGTGGTTTTATATAGGAGATGTCCTGTGCGGCCCAGAAGTGCACTCCCTCCTCATCACCAGAGCCACATGCTCAAGAGGCATTTTCTGTGTGAGCTACGTATACCTCCCTGTTCTAGGACTCGGCCAGTGGGTGAGGCTTTCAGTGGGGTGCCAGCAGCATTGGCATGTTAGATTGAGAGTTCCAAGATGGCACCTGCTAGCATCAGCACTAGCAAAGTAGAATGTGATCTTCAAAAGGGCCCCTGACGGTGTTTTCTGTCTCTAGAGTGTGTCTTAGCAATTGCCTGCCTGTCTGAGCAGCATGAGCCCTCTAAGAGCAGGTTCTCTGTTCCCCGTAGCTCTATGGTTTTCCTGGATGTAATCTCTGTTTTCCAAGTCTGGCTTTGGGGCTCTCTTCTCTCTTGTGCAGGATCTAGAGGTTGGAGTACCTGTGTGCACCTCCAACCCTTCACTCCTCAGGAAGAAGTTCCATGTTTTTGAAATTCTTTCCTGTCTGTGGATTGCTGTGTTGTGGTGTGGGTTTTTTCCCCCACTCTGGGGGGAGGGGGAGGAGGTCTCTGCCACTTTGATTCCTCTTAGTCCCTCCTTGTGGAGGCTCTGTTCATTCAGTTTTCAGGGCTTTTTTTTGAGGGAATTATTCTATATGTAGTTTCATATTTGTTTTGACCAGGGGAGGTAGTGAGTTCAGGATCCTCCCGTGCCACCATCTGAACTGTCCTCTGAGAAACATTTGAGCATAGGAATCATAGAATAGCTATAAGGCAGAGTTGTAGAGCTGTCATTCATGTATTTTCTTTCAAAAAACATTTATTCAGCACCTCATATGTGTCAATCACTGTATGGGAGGTACCAGTTTTATAAATTTAATAGTTTGTTTATATATTGGGTCTCCAGCTTAACCTGATAGAATTTTAATGATGAAAAGGAATTTAAGAATATAAGGAAAACTATGAAATGTAGTGCACTAAAAGGATCTTAATATACTAATTTAGGATACTTTCAGTATGGACCTTAAGTTTACACAGAAATCCAAAACAAGTTTGTTTTTTTTTTAATTTTTTTTCATGTTTATTTTTGAGAGAAAGAGAGAGAGAGAGAGAGAGAGAGCATGAGCAGGGGAGGGGCAGAGGGAGACTGAGACACAGAATTTGAAGCAGGCTCCTGGCTCTGAGCTGTTAGCACAGATTATGACCTGAGCTGGCAGGCTCAAAAACAAGTTTTGACAGGTTGTTTTCTTTGAACATTTGGAGTGGCATGGACTCATGGGCACGTTGACTGTTTACTAGCCTTCATCTTGGGGACTTTGAGAAAATATGCCTGTAGGAAGTAACTTGATATTTATCTTCTCATCTTGGTTTTTTTTCTTCATGTTTTAGGTAAAGGAGGTTGTGTTTTTGTTCTTTATTCCTTAGTTTGGATGATTTTTAAAAATCTTTTTCTTAGGGTCAGTTTGTCTTTTCATTTGATCCTTTTCAATTGATTATATGAATACATGCATTGGACCCCAGGTTTTCTTGTTAAATTTAACACATCATTATTATTTTCCCCCTATTTCATGTGTCTGAGATTGTCGAATGACTCATAAAATATTGTTCTATAGCATTTAAACTCTGCAGGATATTTTACCATCTAGGTATACTCTGTTGGTATTGAGGTTTTCTTTAATTTTATCTGTTTGACCCTTAATGAAATCCTTGGCAGCTGAATATTTGTTCATGTCCATAATACATTTCTAAAATGGGATTTTTTGATGAAATAATATGTATAAGTAGATTTTAATATTTTTGATGCATACTGCAGAGTTGCCCTTCAGAAAGATTATATATATTAGTATGGATAATCTGATTTCTTTTCTCTGTTATTTTGTTAGTATTGAGATAGGACTGTGAGTATAATTTTATAGTTTGCTTTTTTCACTGAACATATTGTGATCATTGTCCTGTATCTCTAAAAGTTTTAATACTCTTTTTAAGTTAATTTTTAATTTATTTTTTTTGAGATATGATTCACCATCTTAAAGTGTACGTACGGTTCAGTGGCTTTTAGTTTATTTACTATATTTTTGTTACCACATTACTACTGTCTAGTTCCAGAACATTTCCATCACCCTAAAAAGAAACATGTACCCATTCTCTGGCAGCTGCCACTATGATCTGCTTTCTGTCTCTTTGGATTTACCTATTCTGACAGTTCTTATAAGTGGAATCATACACTATGTGGCATTTTATGTCTGGCTCCTTAGCATAATGCTTTCAAGATTCATCTGTTGTTTTTTAATATAACAGTACTTCCTTTCAGTATCCTTTTTATGGCTGCATTATATTTTATCATATATAGATGCCATAGTTTACTTTTTTATTTTATACATTTTTTTCCTGTGTTAATTGCTAGGAATATTGATATATGTAATTTTTATTTGTAAATTTCAAAGTATATTCCTATGGTGGATTCCTAAGTGGAAATTTACTGTGTCAAAGGTTATGACTCTTTAAAAAAAAAAAAAAAATTTTTTTTTAAATTTATTTTTTTGAGAGAGCGAGAGTGCAGAGCCTGACACAGGGATCCAACCCACAAACTGTGAGGTCATGACCTGAGCTGAGATCAAGAGTTGGATGCTTAACCAAGTGTGCTACCCAGGTGTCCCAAAGCTTATGACTCTTGATGCTCTTGATTCACATGGCCAAATTGTTTTCTGGAAGGTTTTTATGAATTTAAACTCCGGCCAATAGAGTAAATGAAATTTTGTCCTCACTTTAGTTTGTTTAATATTTAGAATATTAACAGTTTGATTGCTAACTTGATGGTTAAAAAGACTAAATTGTTTTAAGTTGTATATTTTCATTATTAGTGAAGTTTAACTTTTTTCCATAAGCTTATTAGTCATTTGAATTTCCTCTTGTTTCGAAATTTCTTTTTGTCTTGCCTTTTTTCCCCTTTGGGTCTTCCTGTTTTCCTTTTGATTGAGCTTTTTATATATTAAGGAAGTTAGCTAGTTGATTTATTTGTGGAATATATTTACACCACTTGTTTTATGTTTTTGATGTATAGAAATTTTAATCTTTATGATATAAGTAAGTTTTTCAATTTAAATTAAAACTTGAAACACTGAACTCTTTAGTGTATTTGGAATTCTCTGTTATATGGTATGCCTTATTACTGTTCCATTGTTCAACAGTTCATTCCAACACCATTTAAAAATTAATCCATTCCTTTCTCACTGATTTTTTTTTTTACTCCCTTCCCCCATTTCTCACTGATCTTTGATGCCTCCTCTGTCATTTCTTGCATTCATATATTTATGAGGTTCTGAATCTCATTTGCCTATTTTGTTTCATCAGTCTATTTTTACCCCAAGTCCTATTTAGGCTGAGGTAGGATAGTGTATTGTTATCTCTACCTGTGCCTGGGGTAAGGCAGGGTCAGCTGGAGCCAGGCACAGCTGGGACTCTGTGTATTTTGGGGGAACTGTTTAAGCTTTCCCGGTCTCATTTCTTTTTCCATCTGCAAAAGGGGATAATAAAAGCAACCATTTTTTAAAAGGTATTTTAAGAATTAGAAATGATTATTAAGTGGACAGTATCCTGGCATATTTAATAACTACTCAAGGAATGTGAGCTGTTAAGACTGATGATGATATATCACATATTAATATTTAGCCCTCTTTCAAAATTCTTTCAGTTGTATTTACATATATAGCTTCTGGATTAACTTTAGATTCCTTTTTTCTCCCCATCCTATCACAAACCATTCCAGTAGGATTATGATACATTTATAAGCTAATGTGGTGGGAAAATGACATTACTCGCTGTCCCTATCCAGAAACTTGGCATTTCTCTCTATTCACTCAAGTTTTCCTTTTGTTTTTATAAGCTTTACTTAATGTCTCCTTCTTAAAGGTCCTATAAGTGATTTTTGGTTAAAGTTATTTTCAGCTATTTTGTTATTAGCTATGGATGGAATCTTTTTGTGTGTGTTACTTTTTTAATGACTTGTTATTGGTAGTTATGTGTTCTTTAGGGATCTGTTGGTCTGTTTTTTCATTCTGCATACAAATGATGAGCTATTTAATATTTTGCTCTTTTCCATTTCTTTCCTTGTGCATGATCTCTTTTTTTTTTCTTTCTGAAGATTATGATTTATTGTTCTTTCACTGAAATGTTCTTTGGTTCCTTTTCCCCCCTAACTTTGGTTATTTAGGTAAAAACAGATGACATAGCAAGAATTTACCAGCCGAAGCGTTATGCTTTATCACCGAAGACAACGATTACATTGGCACATCTACTTGCTGCTCGTGAAGATCTATCCAAGATCATTAGAACAAGTAGCGGCTCCAGCCGAGAGAAGACGGCATGTGCCATTAATAAGGTTGGTTTTTCTTTCCAGTGCAATGGAGAATGAATTTATAATATCCTCATTTGATGTTTTTACAGATTTTAATCCATTTTTGTTGTGTAGCTTGGTAAACTCCTAGGAAAGAGAGTGGTGAAAGCATTTCAGTTCATCTAGGCTTAGTTATGTTTTGTGTGTGCATGTTCATTTGAATTTCTGTATTGATAAATTAAGCCACAGTTTAATTTGCATTGGAAGAATGAAGAATTGTTTTTGTCAATAGCTTTAGCAAGAATTAATTTGCCTTCTAAGAATGTCATTTTTTTTTTTTTTTTGTCAGTAAAAATGTGTAGTATTTAAGTACTAACAGATTCCTTATATACTTGGGAACGAAGGAAGAGTACTTGCTTGAGAGTCATACAGATCAGGATTCACATCCTAGCTGTATCATTTGCAGAGAGAAATCACCTTGGGCAAGTTACTGAGTGTTTTGGAGGTTCCATTTTCTGATTCAGAGTATAGATCCATTTCTCCAACACTGCTTTTAAACAAGCTCAAAGAGACCGAATCTTTTACTTTACAATAGCAGCAATAGTGTGATAAACTAATCTAGATTTGTCAGTTTGAGTGGCATGTATGGCAGAGTTTATTACAAAAGAGCAAAAAACCAGAAGGGATTTGGGCAATTTTAAAACATTGCTCCTCACTCGGTATAGTGAAAAAAGTATTCTCTATACAGGATGTCTTGCTAGAGGGGTGGTTTGTATGTAAAGTTAGTTATTGCTAAGTTAGTCACCAGTGTTTGTTCCTCTCTCTTCCATTTTAGATCATTCTCCTCTAGCTTCTGAAAGTATTGTCTTTAAATGTGTTACTTAGTATCTTCTATCAGGCGATGATCTAGTCTTGCCAGATTAAGAGTTCTACTTCTTAAGTGACATTGTCCATCTCTTTTCCAAGTTTGTAGTCTAATTATTTGAAGGCAGTCTTACCAGTTCTTGCAACACTGTCCCCATATAGCCATCCACGTAGCATGTTTGATGGTGAGACCAATGAAAATAACAACCAAGAAAAGCTCTTTTTCATTGGTGATTGGGACATTATTGGTGACTTTAAAAGAGTGTTTGCATTCTTCAAACTTTGGCCCATAGTAAGGGTGTTGTACTTGTTTTTTGTTTATGACATAAATTACTAAAACATGGTTTTGATTAGAGGATCAATGGAAGTAGAACCCAGTTGATTTATAGGTCATTTTGGTTGAGGCATTTACTGTTGTACCTTCTTTCCTGAAAGAAACTAGCACGAAGCTAGTTTCCTAGCTTCCTTGCTCACCACTGTCTGTTTTTCTTTATGGGCATATCAAGTAGCTCCTTTATACAGAAGGCTGGGGACTTAAACCAAACTCTTCCCTGACTTATCCTTCAAAGTATTGTCAAGCATGGTTAAGAAAGCCTAGTTAAGTCTTTTTTTTCTGTATAATAATATAGTAACTGGTATCATTGAAAGTTTGTGAGGTTAAGTTTCAAAGAAGGGAATAGTTCATTGAGAATCCTTTTATCTCTGGAATAATACCTTGGATAATAGTCATTATATTCCTCTCTGACGTCTCATTAAATCCACATGTCATTATATATACTTCATACTTTGTTAAAATAAAATGTGCTTAGAATATAGTCTTTTATTGGATAACCCATGACCAAATGAATGGCAGTGGAAAGTCCAGAGTTGTTGTATAGATAGGAAGTTAATTAATATAGGGTGAATAGTTTACGTATATTGAAAGTGTTCTGCTTAAAATATTTTAGTGTGGTGGGTACTACATTTGTTACAGAATTTGGTAAACAGAGGTGGGCAGCTCAGTCAGTTAAGTGTCTGACTCCTGATTTCAGCTTAGGTTCTGATCTCATGCTTGTGAGATTGAGCCCCACATCAGGCTCCACACTGGGCAGGGAGTCTGTTTAAGATTCTCTCTCCCTCTCCCTCTGCCCCTCCTCTGCTCATGCATGCACATGCATGGGCTCACTCTCTCTCAAAAAAAAAAAAATTTTTTTTTTTTGGTAAGCAAATTTAAATAAGGAGAAATTAACAAAGCCTTTAAGTTTCTGAACTATTCCCCAGATTATTTAAAAATAATACCATGTTGTGAGGAATTTTTCACATATCACATATTTTCAATATTAATCTGTACTGCATGTCTGATACTTCCACGTCCTTAAATGTTTGGCTTCTGTTTCCTTATGAGAAGAGTAAGTTCAGTACCACTTAAATCCTTTATCTAAATTGTAACTTCTAAAATATTAGAAACTGAAAGACCATGTTTCTTCACACAGGTGCTGATGGGAAGGGTGCCTGACAGAGGAGGAAGGCCAAATGAAATTGAACCGCCGCCCCCGGAAATGCCCCCTTGGCAAAAGAGACAAGAAGGCGGCGGAAGGGGTGGTTGGGGTGGTGGGGGTGGTCGAGGAGGTGGTGGGGGTGGAAGAGGTGGCTGGGGAGGTGGAGGAGGTTGGGGAGGTGGTGGGGGAGGAGGAGGAGGTGGTGGAGGAGGGTGGGGTGGAAGTGGGGGAGGGGGCGGTAGAGGAGGAGGTTTCCAAGGCAGGGGAGATTATGGCGGGAGGGGAGATTATGGTGGAAGAGGAGGAGGCTATGGTGGAAGAGGAGGGGGCTATGGGGGACGAGGTTATGGAGATCCATATGGGGGAGGTGGTGGTGGATATAGAAGGTATTAAAAACCACCAAAATTAGATAGCAGTGCTTATTTCTTGGTAGGGACATTAGGTGTAGTGTTCTAAGTAACATACTTGAATGTCAGCTTTCAAGTAAACACCATGTTAGCTTCCTTGTTATCATTCTTAAATTGGGTTAATATGTAAGAGCATTGTTTTTATACTACCATTTGATCTCTTAAAGTGATGATTTTTCCATATTCTGTGTACCCTTGAGCATGTCTTTTTAAAAAACAAAAAATGAACAAAAATTATTTTTAAAAATGTAAATATTTATTACCATCAAACTTGGAAAATGGAAAGTATTTTATTGTCATGATTGAATTTAGATTGTTACCCGTATTTTATTCAGGTTTGAAACATAAATTACCCCACTTGTAATGGAAAGGAATATAGACTATTGCCTCATCTGTATTCCTGTGGCTGTGTTTTGTATTTGTTAATTATTCTTTATGAAATAGGGAAAGGGACTTATCTGATAGTTGTGTTCAATAGGTAGTTGTCATGACCTGTTTGCTCTTCTTTAGGAAACAATTTCTCGCCAGGCTTCTGTTAAAGTTCCATTAATTGAAGCTCACATCTACTTTTTGCAATGCATATTTGATTTATTTTCCAAGTGGATTTGAAACCTGTGATTTTGTTTGACAAAGCAAAGTTAAAGACTGAAGTCAGAATTTATTCTGAAGGGATTAAGACAAGTAATTTTACATTACGATGTAGAAAATACTCATATAAATTGGTCTCTTCATCACTTATGCCATCGCTTTAGGTGTTTGAATATTAAAAGGCAGGCTGAGCTGCACTGCTCAGGATTAGGGCAGTTATTTCCTGTTTCAGTCCATCAGAGGCAGGATTCAAGGCATCCCTTAGAAATTCTGATTCACAGCTAGATTTGGGAAACCGGCTTAGTGAATGGTTACATGTGGTCTGGTGGTTGGAACAGGTAAAGGTTTGGAGATGAGGAGTTGTGAATTTGAATCATGGCACTAGCCCAGGGGCGCTGTGAGGTGAACCGACCACAGCTCTCAAGGACTGATTTGTCCTCATCTGTCAGATGGGGATTATGACACTTGATCTCTTCTCAAACTGTTTCATAAAGACCTAAGTACAGTGCGATTTGTTGAGGGCTGTTGTAAATGGTTTAAGAAGTGGGCTCAGTACTGCATTCTTCTTTTAGTAAAGAGAGCTAGATAAGATAGTCACACACGTTTTTTCATGTCCACTATAAAATGTCCTGGTGTGGGTGCCTGGTTAACACCTGTGCATAACAACTTCCTCTGATCTAACAAACTCAACAGATAGAAAGTGGAGTACCAGTGGACACATGGTATTTGGCATTTGGCAGTTTCGTTGTTGTTTTGCTTCCAGTAAACCCTATAGTGAAATCTAAAATAATGTTAAAACTTTAAGGGTAAATATACTGCAGTCTTTGCCATGTATTTTTCAAGCTAACTCTTCAAAGAAATTTGTTCAGGATAGGAAAACATAAACTTTAGGTTATTTGTAAAATAGATTTTTAAAATGTGTTTATATTTAATGAATATACTTAATTTCATTTGTGATAGTTGGAAAAAAAGGCTTTCCGTAATTAAGAAAAAACTTTTTTCAATAGCTATGAACTCTGAAAAATAAATAATTTTTAAAAATACATAATCAAAGACTACTGGACTATAGTTGCTGATACAGAACGGGTTTCCAACTACTTTAACTTCTTTTATCACTAGAGGTTTATGGCAAATAATTGCAGAAACATTAATTTATCCATTTCTGTAACACCTCTGTGTACTTCCATAGGAGTGCTGTTGGGTTATCCACTGTACTCACTGTGTTATGCAAGTTTATCACTTGCTCCTGGAATTGTATTGGAGCTGGGACCACTGCTGTTTATACATTCCTATAAATGTCACTTGAGTGAAAACCAGGGTGATCTAGACCCTAATATCTTACTCTCTCCTGGAAGGTAGGATTTTCATGATACCTTTTTTCAGTAAAAATTTCATTTGTAGAAGAGTGTCCTGTGCAATATCTAGGCCAGCAATAGGCAATTTGGGGCTTTGATGTGAAGAGCCATAATGTAAAAATGTTTTATAAATTGAGGGCAATGCATATATAGAGTATGATGAATGGTACATGACTGCTTTCTGCAATCTAATACCTTTTGATGTGCCTACTCTTCTAATTTCATTTTTCCTATTCTCTCATTTATCCTCCTCTCCCACCCCCTACCTTAGTCTAGCCTTTGGTATCAAATAGCCCATGTACATATGACCTTACTGAGAGACTCTGCATTAAAGAAGTAACTAATCTCTTAAACATTAAAGAAAAGGGGGGTGGGGGTGGGGTGGGGAAACACCTGGGTAGCTCAGTCAGTTAAGCATCCAACTTCTGCTCAGATCATGATCTCATGGTTTGTGGGTTTGAGCCCTGCGTCAGGCTCTGTGCTGACCACTCAAAGGCTGGAGCCTGATTCGGATTCTGTGTTTCCCTCCCTCTCTGCCCCTCCCCTGCTCACACTGTCTCTTTCTCTCTCTAAAAAATAAACATTAAAAAAAAATAATCTCTTATCTGGACTATATAAAGAATTTGTGTTCCCATCCATTGTAGACGTGAGCTCTCAGCGAAAGAAGGGATCGGGTATTTTTTTTGAACCTATTCCCTTATGTTCTGTAGATCAGGGAAACCTTGCCTCTCTAAGCAGAAAAACACATTTTAAACCAAGAACACTTAATTACCTATGTGTCAAAAGAAGGTCGGTAACCCAAAAAAGATTTGTGACCAGAGAATGTTCTGAGCAATGAGAACTCCTTATAAGGAGCACAGGGTGGAGAAATTTGGGATGGGAACTGGGGATGGAAGAGAGGAAAGAGAGGAGGCAGTTTAATCTCTTCTTCAGAGTCAGGTTGTCAATGTGACTTGAAGTGTTACGAATTGCCAAAATGATAGATACACCCACATCCAAATGTACCAGAATGCATTCCTCAGAATTTGAGTGATTGGAATTTACCCCACTCTTTATTGGTCTGGTTAAACAAAAGTTGGCTGAGGATTAAGGGAAAGCTACGGCTATCTCTTAATCACTCTAAGTAATCATGAACACAAACGAATTGCTGTGGGTGGTCTACCCTGGACTGAACCACCCTCTCTACCAGTTTCACGCACAACTTCAAAGTTCTTTACTTGCTAGTTTTCTTAGAACTGTGGGATTAAAGACAAAAGCCACAGAGAAATGGCAAGCTCAAATTTGTCTCCTTCATTGTGAAATATTCATAGGCAATATTTTGGGACCACTGTGAGTCCTGATGCAGTAAGATGGGAAAAGGTCGAATATTTTTGAACTGTTATTTCTGCATGTTCTGAAACGATTTAGATAAGACTTCTACTGAATAATTAGTTGCTTTGCTTTTCCTTCCAGGAAAACTCAGTTTGGTTAATAAGCGAGTGGTGTCAGCTGTGGATTATAGTAAAAATTCAAGAGAAGCTTCTATATATTCATGAACTAGAAGAAACACAAGACAGCTATGTGGTAGAGATCCTAATATCTTTTATCATATAAATATTACACAAAGAAAACTTACAT
Organism: Panthera tigris; assembly: GCF_018350195.1. Taxonomy (NCBI): domain Eukaryota; kingdom Metazoa; phylum Chordata; class Mammalia; order Carnivora; family Felidae; genus Panthera; species Panthera tigris. The sequence goes on along the minus strand of NC_056665.1, from coordinate 64,126,001 downwards.
TAGATATTAAAAAAAAAAAACCTTTACAATCTGTACACTTGTTTTTTTCCTTGCAGTTCTTTTACATTGTACATCCTTAGACAGAAATTCACAAGTGGTCAGTAAAAAGGCAAGTCAATTACCGAAGAAAATGAGAAGTAATGTTGTTGACAGAACAAGATTTATCCTTATTTTGACAGATAAATATGTGCTCAAACTTATTTCAAGTCCGTACAAGACAAAAATTGTATCCTAGGCTTGACCAAAATTTTTTCCAGATTATTTCTATATTCCACTAATCCCATGTAACTCAGTGCAAATAATACTAATTTACATACTGTTCTTCTTTGGCCCTTCCTGGACTGCAAAAACTTGTGATAAAACTGCTTCTTATCCATTTCAGTGATAAATTCTGGAATGTTTGAGACCTCTAGCCATACACATTTGACTGATTAACGGAGTTCTGACCTTTGGAGTTCTAGGATTACAGATTACACAGAAACTAACCTAGGGTCTGTATTTTGGAGGGTAAGGAGAATGAAAAAAAAATTTGTGTTAGATAACTATATAAAGAAATTGAGCTGTACCGCCTTTGGTCTTTATCAGAGGAAAAGAACAGTGAAGAGTATTTAAAGATTATCATAAATTTGTTCCAGATAAGGTAAGTAGCAAAGTGCTTCTTAAGTTAGATACCAGGTGATGGACTTAAGCAGCCTTCTGGGGGGATTTCTGAGTTTAGATTTAGGCAAGGGTAAATTTGTGTGTAAAGTAATTCTTTGAAACACTAACTGAAAGCTACTCACTAACTTTGTCACTAAAGCTCAGAGCAAGGAGGTATGCAAATGGGAACTGGTCTTTCATCAAAGAAACTTCTTAAATAGTCTGAATCCCCCAAGGAAACTATACTGTATATGTTCTTTGTATTCTGATTAAGATTTGGTGTTGTTGGCTTTAGGTTTGGAACTTTAAATTGTTGAGATTAAGTTCTTGGCTGTTGGTCAACTTGTATGAATTTCAAGTCTGCTTGGTACCAAGCTTTCCAACATGGAAGGTAAGTTCTCCTCAAAAAGAATGATAATTTGAACTTTTTAGAGAAATCAAGAATCTGATAAAGGAGTTTATAAACAGTTGCCCAACTAAACAAGCCCATTTATCATTAACCTTCATTACTAGAAAGCTCATCGGATTCTTGTGATTTTGCTCAACAATACAATTTATGTGGTGAGCTATTTCTTTATCTTGTAACAAACAACTTTAAATTTGTGGATTTGTGTAAATGACTAAAAGTTGTTTAATTCCACATTTTATGAAGGAGGAGACAAAATTCCAAGCCACATGCATGCTTGGTATTGTATATACATAATATACACATATACACTCTGGGCTGTTATTGAAGCCTCTGATCCAATTAGCTTATTTCTAAATAGTATTAAGACCGTATAAGCACAAATTCAGTTCAAAATAGTTAACTTCCAAAAAAAAAAAAAAAAAAAAAGATGGCACATGAAAAGTTTGCCTGAAGTTCCTAATTCTAACCAATGTACATCTATCTGTGAGGACAGACATCATATTTGTAGTATGTTTATTTTAGCTACCTGGCCAGTCATGTCTGAAGTGGTATTTGCCATGTTTCTAGGTGTTTAGTTTGGCTACTTATGACTGTGTGACTAAAACTATGAGTTGACCTGTAATTGGGTAATGTTCCCCCCTGATCTGTGGCTTCGTCTCTAGATGTTTATTCGTAGGTAGATATTCTCATGTGAGTATGAGCCTAGTGAGGAAGGAGTGGGAGAAGGCTAGTTGATCAAATCTGAGGTAGTGAAGTGGGAACCAGATTCAAAAAGAATGCTGGAATATAGAGGAAGTGAAGCTGTTTGTGGAATGTATTTTTCCACTGTAAGCAAGCTTTGGATGGAACAGGGTAAATCCCTCAGCTCCCAGAAAACCCACAGAAGGAAGCAAATTCATTTACCAGGGATTTTAGTTCTAAGGAGGAAGTAGCTAGGCAGGCCACATAGGAGAAGCTACCTTGTCAGAAAACTACAGCCATGTTTTTATCAAGCTGTAGGTATTAGTCCCAGGGTGGGGGGTGGCAGATGTTTGTGGTGTGAATGGCAAAAATTTTGCATTCTTCAGCTTTCCTCCCCTTTGATTCAAGTGACTGGAAGAGAAGACAGTTCCACTTACTAGGTTAAAGAAAAAAAAAAAAAAGTAACTTGCTTTTCTCTTTTAAAGTGACCTTTTAAAAGAGCTGGTTGATCTAAGGTACACCAGGTGTTTGTTATTTATTTTAGTTAAGTGAGATCTCTGATATACTCATCTACACATTGTGCTCCTTGAGATTCTTGGCTAAGAACAGTCACCCTGCTCCATCTGAGCTAAGACATGATTGCTTCTTGCAAGTTGGAGAGTTTCTATTTTCTTCTGTGCATATTTCAGTTGGATCTTTAGAGCGTCATTATCTGCTTTCAGGGTATTTATTTCCTAAAGGGAAAGGAGATGTATGTTAATAAAGCAGCAATGAATAGCAAATCAGTTCCAATATTGGGAGTACTACACTTGATTGGCATTTTCTATTCACTGTGGCTGAGAATTAAAAACTATTTTCGAGGCAGTTATTTTGCTCTGAATAGAACATAACAAGTTAAATACCAAATGAGCATGTGCAAACAGCAATTAGTTTTTGTTATCATATCAAAGATATGAATGGGTAGCAAGCAGAATACATCATTCCCAGACGATAGGTGGATAATAAAACCTTTGGATGTTGTATAGTGGGAGACCTAAACTTGGCAGAAACAGTCTGTGGTCAAGTCTGAGGTATGAAAACAGTGATTTAAATGAAATGAACTATGTCATATGATGGTTTTCTAATTTCCCCCCCAAATCATAGAAAACTAATGGACTCTCTTGATAAAGAATTTATCCTACCCCCTAAATGGGACTTTAGGTATCTAATTCTCTGTGGTAGTTAATTTCCACTTTTTTTTTAAAATTGAAATATATTTGACATATGACATTGTATAGATTTAAGATGTACAACATGTAAATTTGATAGTTAAATTTTAACACTGCCATTGTAGCAATAATCAGCACCTTTCATGTTAGTAATTTTCCTTTTTTAATAATTGGAATAATTTAAGATCTGGTGTCAGCAGGCTTCATTATAGTACAGTATTGTCTACATTCATTATACTACGCATTACATCTTTTGGGCTTATTTACCACTCGTAAGTTTGTACCCTTAAACAACATCTGTACTCTCCACCCTTTTTCCCCTGATAACCACCATTTTTTTCTGTTTTTATAAGTTCGGCTTTTTAGAATTCTATGTACAAGTGATGTCATACAGAACTTGTCTTGCTCTGACTTACCTCACTTAGTATAATGTGCTCAGTGTCCATGTTGTTGCAAATTCCTTTCTTATGGCTAATACTGTGTGTGTGTGTGTGTGTGTGTGTGTGTGTGTGTGTGTGTGTGTGTTGTCCCTTCATTGATGAGGTATGGACACTTAGGTTGTTTCCATATCTTGGTTATTGTAAATAATGCTGCAGTAAACGTGGGGTGCAGATATCTTTTTGAGTTAGTGTTTCTGTGTTCTTCAGATAAATACCCAGAAGCAGAGTTGCTGGATCATATGATAGTTCTGTTTTTAATATTTGAGGAACCTTCACACTGTGTTCCATAGCGACTGCAGTAATTTACATTCTCACCAGCAGTGCATGAGGGTTCCTCCCTTTTCAGCACATCCTTGCAAGCACTTGCTCTCTAGTTTTCCTGATGCTAGACATTCTAACAGGTGTTAGTTGGTATCTCAATGTGTTTTGATTTTGCATTTCCTTGATGATGAGTGATAGTGAGCATCTTTTTATGCACCTGTTGGCCATTTGTATGTATTCTGTAGAAAAGTGTGTCTTTAGTTCTTCTCATTTAAAAAAAATTTTTTTTAATGTTTATTTTTGAGAGAGAGAGAGTGAACAAGAGAGGAGCAGAGAGAGAGACAGAATCCAAAGCAGGCTCCAGGCTCTAGCTGTCAGCACAGAGCCTGACACGGGGCTTGCACCCACAAACCGTGAGATCATGACCTGAGCTGAAGTCAGACGCTTAACCAACTGAGCCACCCAGGTGTCCCTAGTTCTTCTCATTTTTTAATCAGACTGTGTTGTTGTTACTGAGTTGTAGGCATCCTTTATATAATTTGGATAGCAGCCCTTTATCCAGTTTATGGTTTGTGAAAATTTTCTCCTATTCTGTATGTTGCCTTTTTATTGGATTAATTCATTTGCTTTTGCAAAACCTTTTAAGTTTGATGTAGTCTCATTTGTTGATTTGCTTTTGGTGTTACATCAAAAAAAAAAAAAAAAAAGTCATTGCCAAGACCAGTGTTGAGGAGCTTCTTCCATATGTTTTCTTTTAGGAGTTTTATAGTTATCAGGTCTTATGTTTAAGTGTTTTATCCATTTTGAGTTAATTTTTGTGAGTGGTGTTAAGATAGGGGTCTAATTTCATTGCTCTTGCATGTACTTGTCCAGTTTTCCCAACGCTATTTGTTGAAGAGATTATCCTTTTCCCCCTTGGGTGCTCTTGGCGCCCTTATCAAATATTAGCTCACCGTATAAGCAACGTTTAATTCTGGGCTCTCTGTTCCACTGGTCTATGTGTCTGTTTTTGTGTCAGTACCATACTGATTTTATTGCTGTAGCATTGAGTATAGTTTGAAATCAGGAAGTATGATACCTCTGCCTTTATTCTTTTGCGGTTCCATACAAATTGTAGGATTTTTTTTCCATTTCTGTGAAGAATGCCATTAGTATTTTAATAGGGATTTCATTGAATCTGTAGATGGCTTTGTGTAGTGTAGACATTTTAACAATTCTTCGGATCATGAACATGGGATATCTTTCCATTTGTGTCTTCAGTTTCTTTCAGCAGAGTCTTGTTTTCATTGTACAGAATTTTCACTTCCTTGGTTAAATTTATTCCTAAATATTTCATTGCTTCTGGTGTTACTGTGAATAGGACAGTTTTCTTTTTCAGATGTTTCATCCTTAGTGTGTAGAAATGCAGCTGATTTCTTTGTGTTGACTTTGTAGCCTGCAGCTATACCAAAATTGTTGATTAGTTCAAACAGTATTTTGGTTATTTTGGCGATTTTATATATACAGACTCATGTGCAAATATTGACAATTTTACTTCTTCCCTGATTTGGATGCTATTTTTTTTGTCTTGCCTAGCTGCTCTAAGATTTCCAGTGATATGTTGAATAAGAGTGGTGAGAGTAGGCATCCTTGTGTCTTGTTTATGATCTTAGTGAAAAAGCTTTAACTTTTTTCCCCATTCAGTGTAATGTTAGCTGTGGGTTTATCGTTTTGGGCCCTTATGTTGAGGTTTGTTCCTTCTGTACCCAGTTTGGTGTTTTGTTTTGTTTTATGATGAAAGGATGTTTGCTGTTCCTTCTATACCCAGTTTGGTGTTTTGTTTTGTTTTATGATGAAAGGATGTTTGCTGTATTTTGTCAAATGCCTTTTCTGCCTCTACTGAGATGATCATGTGATTTTTATCTTTCATTTTGCTAATGTGATACATTTATTGATTTGCCTATGTTATCTATTTGTATTCAGTGGATAAATCTTAGTTTGGTCATGGTGTATAATCCTTTTTATATGTTCTTGGATTTAGTTTGATATTTTGTTGAGGATGTTTACATCTGTATTTATCAGCAATACTGGTCTGTAGTTTTCTTGTGGTGTCCTAATCTGGCTCTGGTATCAGGGTAATGCTGTTCTCTTAGAATATGTTTGGAAGCATTTCTTCCTCATTTTTGGGGAAGATTGTGAGATGAACATTTGGTAGAATTTGCCAGTGAAGCTGTCTGATCTTGGGGCTTTCTCTGTTGGCTAGGTTTTGATTACTGATGTAATTTCTTTGCCCTTTATTGGTCTGTTTAGACTTTTATTTCTTTCTGATTCAGTCTTGGTAGGTTGTGTGTTTCTAGAAATTTATTTCTAGGTTATCTAATTTGTTGGCTTATAATTTTCATAGTGGTCTCTTATGGTCCGATTTGTGTAGTAACAGTTGCAGTGTCTCCTTTCACATTTTTTTAAATGTATGTATGTATGTTTGTTTTGAGAGAGAGAGCACACAGGGAGGGAGAGAGAGAGAGAGAATCTTAAGAGAGCCCCAACACTGGGCTCGATCTCAAAACCTGAGCTGATATCAAGAGTTGGACGCTTAACCGACTGAGCCACCCAGGTGCTCCTCTTTTTGCATTTCTAATTTTGAGACTTTTTTCTCCTTAGTTTGGCTAAGGGTTTGACAATCTTATCTTTTCCAAGAACCAGGTTTTAGTTTAGTTGATCCTTTCTATTTTTCTGGACTCTTCTTCCTGCTAATTTTGGGCTTAGTTTGTTCTTTTTCTAATTCTTTTAGGTTGTGTATTTGAGAAATAATTTCTTCATATATGCATTTAACTGTAAAAGCTCTCTCAGAGCTGCTTTTGCTGCAGTCCATAATTTTTACATTTCCTTTTGGTTTCTTGACTCATTTGTTCAGAAATGTGTTGTCTAGTTTCTAAATATTTATAGATTTTCCAGCTTTCCTCTGGTTGATTTCTAGTTTCAGACCATGTGGTCAGAAAAAAATGGTCTGATTTCAGTCTCCTTAAATTTGCTGAGATTTGTTTTGTGCCTATCATAATACTCTGTCCTAGAAAATGTTCTATGTGCACTTGAGAAGAATCTGTATTCTGCTGTTAGATGTTCTATATGTTAAGTCCGTTTGTTCAAGAATTTGGTTCAATTCCAACGTTTCCTTGTTAATTTTCTGTCTTGGTGACCTGTTTATCATTGACATTGGGGTATTGAAACTCCATGTTATCACTATTTTTGTCTACTTCTCCCTTTAGATATGGTCGTGTTTTAGCGTTCCCATATTGGGTGTGTACATATTACTGTTGTGTTATCTTGTTGATGTATCATATCCTTTTATCATTATATGACGACCTTTGTTATGATTTTTGACTTGAAGTCTATTTTCTTTGATAAAAGTGTGGCTATTCCCGCTCTGTTTTGATTTCTGTTTGCGTGGAATATCCTCTTCCATTCCTTTACTTCCAGCTGTTTGGAGCTGAAATGAGTTTCCTTAGGCAGCATAGAATTGGGTCTTATTTTTTAACCATTGAGCCACTCTGTGACTTCTGATTGGTGAAACTAATCCATTTATATTGTAGAGTGATTATTCTTAGGTAAAGACTTACCACTGCCATCTTATTTGCCTTCTGGTTGTTTTATATCTCCATTTTCTCTTCCTCTCTATTTACCTTTGTAAAGTGATTTTTCCGTGGTGATTTGCAGTCTGTTTTTTTAATGTTTTGTGGTGGTCTTTTTTTGCTCTGTGGTTACCATGTGTCTTATGTATAAATCATAAATAAAATGGTCCTTTTTATCTTAAAAAATTTTTAATGTTTTTTTAAAAATTTTTTTAACTTTATTTTTGAGAGACAGAGTGTGAGTGCGGGAGGGGCAGAGAGAGGGAGACACAGAACTGGAAGCAGGCTCCAGGCTCTGAGCTGTGAGCACGGAGCCCAATGCAGGGCTTGAACCCACAAGGCGTGAGATCGTGACCTGAGGTGAGGTCGGACACTTAACCGACTGAGCCACCCAGGCACCCCAATATGTGTTTATTTTTGAGAGAGAGACAGCATGCGAGCAGAGAGGGAGACATAGAATTGAAAGCAGGCTTCAGGCTCTGAGCTGTTAGCACAGAGCCTGACTCAGGACTTGAACTCACGAACCACGAGATTGTGACCTGAGCTGAAGTCACACACTTAACCAACTGAGCCACCCAGGTGCCCCTTGGTCCTTTTTATTGTCTTTTTTTTACCTATAAAGGTTCTACTCTTTTATTCCTTCCTTTTTATATTTTTTATGTCACAACTTATCTTTTTTTACTGTGAATTCATTGAGAAATTATAGTAGCTATAGTTCTCTTTAATGCTCCTTTCCTGAGGCCTTTATACTCTAAGAGGTTGAATACACCATTCTAATATAGTCACAGTTTTCTGTTTATTTCTCATCACTGGTGGAGTTTTATGTACTTTCATTTGCTTTTATGTCACTAATTAGCATCTTTTCGTTTCAGTTTGGAGAACTACTTTCAGCATTTCTTGCAAGGCAGGTCTCATGGTGATGAGTTCCTTCACATTTTGTCTGAGAAAGCATTTTACCTTTGTATCTGAAAGGTGAGTTGACTGAAAGGTATTCTTGATGGGCAATTTTTATCTTTTACTACTTTGGCATTCCACTCTCTCATGACCTTAGAGTGTCTGCTGAGAAACCTGATAGCTAATGGGGATCCCTTTGTAGGTTTCTCCTTTTTCTCCAGTCTCTAAGATTCTTTATCACTGACTTCTGACAGTTGCTTATAATGTCTTGAATAAGGTCTTTGTACATTAAGGTAATTGAGTGGTCCATTAGCTTCTTGGACTTGTGTTCTCCAATTTCTTCTCCATGTTGAAGAAATTCTCAGCTATTATTTCTCTAAATATGCTCTCTGCTCCCTTTTCCTTCTGGTAGCCCTGTTACAGTTTTCTCATTGTATCTGATAGCTTTTGCAGGGTTTCTTCACTTTTTAGTTCTCTTGCCTCTTCTGAATCATTTCTAAATTCCTATCCTCTAAGTTGTTAGTTTTTGATCTGATTTCCTAAGCTTTCTAGTCTACTGCATTCTTTATCTCATTGAATTCTTTAGCTCTGGAATCTCTGTTGTTTTTTTTTTTTTAATTTCAATCTTTGTGGTAATTAACTCCTTCTGTTCATTAGTTTTATTCTTTGGTTTATTGAATTAGCTTTCTGAGTTGAATCTCTTCATAACAACTATTCTGAATTCTTGATCAGTTAAGATCCCAATATTCCATGCCTTTGAGTTTGGTTGCTGGAATATACTGTGATTTCTCAGAGTATTCGATGAAACGTGCCTCTGCCATCACATGTGAAGTAGCACACACTTTTCTTGCTGATTTTGTTACAGTTCAACAGACAGGCAGTTAAATCCTTTCTGTTTTTCCTAAGGTGGCCACATGCTGTAGCTCAAGTTTTGGGTTTTTTACCTGAGCTGACTTTGGTGGTGTACTTGGGAGTGTGTGCTAAAGTTGGTGTACACAGTGCTGGAGGGGTGCCCGTGGCATGAGAGGGGATCCTCCTGGAGGTCCGTGGGCAAACTTGCTGAAACCCCAAGGGAGGCAGTGGGGAATGCGTTCCTTAAGTGCCAGTTGTTATTCTCGTCTGCCTCTTTTCGTTTCCTCTCTTTCCCCCTAGTCCCGGAGGTCCCTATTTAGAAATCTGAGCGCTGTTGGAGACAAAGGGGTCCCTCCAAATGCAGCCTGTGCAGCCAGGTGGTTGGTCAGTCACCACTTGTGCTTTCCCTGTCCTCTGTGAGGGAGGATGCCTCCAAACGCCCCCCTGGCTGGCAGGACCTCCATCTTGCTTGCATGTCCACCCTGGTTTGCACTCTCCAGTAGTGCTCTCACCTGATCATGGCAAGACGGGCACGCAGGGTCACCAGTTCCCTTGGATCCAGAGCCTGCTCTGAGGTCCTGGCCACCTATTTAAAAAAGTCTCCTGGGTACATAACGCAGTCACTTTTTGTTTGGTTATGAATAACCAGTTTGTTGTAAATAAAGGGGCGAGTGAAAAGGTACAACTCCCGCTGCCATGATGACGTCTCTTGTCTTCGGACTTGGAATCCAGTGTTGTTATATCAGATTGATGACTCCCTCCCCACAAATGTGGGCAATTTCTGGGTGATTTGCATACAATGAGTTGTTTCTCAACAAAAATTAGCTCGCGATGTGCTAGGTAATGTGTCAGACGATAACAGTAATTATTCACAATCTGCAGCAAGTCGTAGAGAATATGGATTCTTGGCCTTGTATTTTAACACAAGAGCAAGTAAGGCGCAGTTTAACAGCTAGTTTAAGAGATCCAGAGTTCTTGTGTCTTAAAACATTCTGAGCAAGAGAATACTTTTCATCTAGAAAACCTGGTATTTTTTTCATCTGTTCCTCTTAACATTATGTTTTGTTCAAAGCACCCAGAGTTTCACATACATTATCTAACTTGTTTCTTCAAATGTTTCTGTATTTCAGTTTCTAGGAGTCTTTGACAGGGAAGGAACAACACTGAGGACAAGGTAGGGAATTCTGAGGCCCTTTTGGGCAATTTCACTACATAGAATTATTTAAGGAATTCTAGCTACTGGATGTTGATTTTGAGTTTGTACTGATAGGCCTCCAAAAGTGAGTGATAATGTTAGATCTAAGCATCCCTAGTTACCCATCACTGGTAGGAACCTGAGCCAGCCCTCACCATGACTCCAAATACTCAATCCTGTCAGCCAATTACTAACATCTTCTTTCTGTTTGAACTGCCTGTTGTCCTTTTACTTATCCTCTTCTTGCACTGTGCCCTTTTCTCTGTAGGGCATCTTATAACTAGGACCTCCTAAGCCTAACCAAAAAAAGGAAGCTCCTGGTACTATAATGGTTACCAGTTTATACATTATATTATATACAGCTGTGTATCTGCCAGATACTGTCTAATGTATTTACAAGATCAAGGTATTACAAGATGTATTTACTTGCTCATTTATATTAAGAGGAAGGCTTACATGCTTTTTTGGGGAGACACTTAGGCAACCGTAAAAGTCCCAAAACATCCTGATGAGTAGGTTAACAAAGACCTCTAGGGGAGGAGGATTTAATTTCATCTAGAAAAAGGGTGTGGTGTCAGCACAGCAGAGCTGACCAGTAGAAACCGGTTTTTCTCAAGGAGGCTGTTGTGAACACACTTTGGGCCTGGCACCAACACTTTAAAATGGTACCTTTCTGGCATATAGGGAGCCCTGTAGGTCTTATTCTACTCATGTAATGTGAGCCAGGGCCTCCACTGGTTTGAAAGACAGGCAGAATCCTTTCTACGAGTAATCAACCTGGTCAGCGTCTTCAGCGCTCTTCCCTGGGTTAGCCCCACTTCTCTCGGCGTCTGAAAGAAAAGAAAAGGAAGGTACCTGTTCCAGCTCTTGGTAGGTTGGCAGTCTGAGATGACGGAGATCCTCCTTTGATTTTATGAGGGATTCTTTATTCTCCCACTTGACAAAAGCCCGCTTTCTGACCAAGACTGGGCTGGGGCAAGGAGATGTGGGACTAGGAAGCACATACAGAGTATCCTGGGCTGTCTTCCTTGGGGAAGAGAGCACAAAGGGACCACAGGGACGCTCACTGCCAAGCCAAGGCGGGGATTCCGTCTGGGTGGCCTTGTGGGCCACAGTCCTCTTCAGCCGAACAGAAATCTTCTGTGAGGACACTCCCATGAGCATGATGGTCCGATCTTTACTTTCCTCACTGTGTTCCACAGCCTCCCCATTAGGGAATGTGAAAGGTCCCTCCTCAGGTGCTGTAGGAAGATATGTGGCATGTTGGTACTCTAGTCAGAAAAACAGACTCAGCTGACAACTTTCTTATTCTAGGCCCAAAGTGGACTCATTTGCAGGCACCCTCTTTAGGGGATAAAGGCTACCAGAGCCACTGGTGCCAGGCTGCATCTACCCAGAGAAACAGGCATTTTTCTATTTGCACAAAGGCTGCCTAGAAGATTTGTTTCTGCAGGTAAGCTCAAGTCCCTGCCTCAGTGCAAGAGAAACGGTCTATGAATATTAAGTAAACATTTCAAAAAAAAAAAATTCTTTTTATTTGAGAGCATATGTGAATGAGGGGGATCCACTCTTATAGCCCAGGTGATATGGGGCTCGAACTCACCAACCGTGAGATCATGACCTGAGCTGAAATAAAGAGTCCGATGCTTAACCAACAGCCACCCAGGGGTCCCAGTCCATAAATATTTTCTGTGGACCCTGGGATTTGAGAGCTCTCACAGCATTCAAGGTTTGGTCCTATTATAGGAGCAGGTAGGAGTTTTCTTTGGGACCCATTTGTATAGTGGGAATAGCATAGGGAGATACTGGTTGGAAAGGAGAGAGGAATCATTCTGGTTTTCTTCTTCCACCCAACACCCTTGCCCAGGACCCAGCCTGGATAGTGTACAAATCCAACGTGGCTTCTGGACAACAAAAAAATTTCTAATACTAGAAACCTTATAAGGATCCTAGTTTAACTTTCCCCCAGAGGACATAATTTAACACTAAATTTTTACCCAAATAAAGTTCAAAACTGTAATTAACAGAAGTATCAGAATATTTAAATTACTGTATTTATCCTAAAGTAACAACCCTGTATTTTTTGGAGGAGCGTTTTGGATGATATTTTGTATCTCCATCTTTTAATCTTTTCTTTAATAGGCCCCAGACCTTCATGCTGCTCTCTGCCACCTTTCTCCCACCAAAATTTGTATTTTATGTGACAGAATTGCGGTCCCTAAAGATGTTTAACTCTGAAAATGTGTCTTCCACAATGGTGTCTGTGGTGGTTTCTATTAAGAATGGGAAGGGCAAAGGTCATCTTTCCTCCCCGAAAACTTTACTCTTCCCACTTCACTTTCCAAGAGGAATGTTCTCAGTGTCTGCTTACCATGGAGCAGGTCTTTGGCTCCCAGTGAGCAAAGGCTGGATGTTGGCCCTCCAGGGGTACTGTTCTCGGTTATTGCTGCTGGGTTCTTGGCTCGCTTCTTGCACTCAAACACAACCAGATCTTTGCATTGTTTGTGGCAGTTCATCCCGCAGTCTGTGGACAAGACAGCCTAGTCAGGAAGGCTTTGGCTTTCTTTTCCAGAGTCTCAAAACCACACTCACGCAGGGCTGTCTTGTCACACATGCCTGTCCTAGTCTGGAGCTAGGACACCTGCTATTCCTAATGAACCTAGTAGTCGTATTTGGTCAACTCTGGATCTTACCATCTTGCTGTAGCCCTTATCATGAGTCTCAAGCAGCATCCACTGTCTTGGAGACAAGTCATGTCCTAGTCATCCTGCATATACTGCCTACCTTAAGGAGACCCCCTAAAGGCTCCCAGCTCTTACTCTTTCTTCCTTGCAGTAAATTTCTAGTCATAAGGAAGGACAATTAGGCCCTGAGGTATCTACTGATAAAAGGAAAACTGGCAAGGCCCTTTGGTAATCACTTCCATTCCCAAAGTGCCTTTCTTTAGGGACCCACCTTTTCATGACCATATGAAAGCCTCTCCTACCAGCGATCTCTGTTTCCAGAACAACCCACACAGAGAAAGGACCTTGCAAGGGGAAGCTTTGTAACTGGTCACCCAGGCATTCCTGTTCTCTTTGGTGGCAGTCACTCTCAGTGGGTGCTCTAGGGAAGCCAGTTTGGGGATGAGGCTGTAAGCTGCACTGAGAAGTGGATTCAATGGACAACTACTATGGGTAAAAAAAATGCTTTATTAGGAGAGCCTCAAAGACCAGAAAAAGCAAGACAATCCACAAAACTGAGCCTTACCTTTACATCGGTATCCTTGTTTGATCACTCCCCAGAGCTATGAGACAAGATAGGAGACAGTTAGAGCACACTATACATCCTTCGTCAATCTGGTATTAGGCAAGACATTGATACCCATTCTTTATTTTCCCTCATTGTGCTCTCTTCCTCAAGAAAGGAAAGCCTTATCTCCTGTCTTAACCCTCCTGAGTTTAAACTGCAAACACGAAGATTTTGTGATCACAGTCTCATGCTCTCAAGAAGCTCAGTAGTGTGGACTTATGTCCTAGGCTGCCTTTTTTTAAAATTTTAATGTTTATTTCTGAAGGAAAGAGAGACAGAGCATGAGTGGGGGAAGAGCAGAGAGAGGGAAACACAGAATCCGAAGCAGGCTCTGAGCTGTCAGCACCGAGCCCTATGAGGGGCTCAAACTCACAAACTGTGAGATTATGACCTGAGCCGAAGTCGAACGCTTAACAGCCTGAGCTACACAGGCACCTCTATGGTCTAGGCCTTCTTGAGGCTTGAAGTAGATGAATCAAAGAACAAACAGGTTTCTCAGAACGCCAAACTAAAGAAAAAGTATACAGAATTCTGGGGTCAGGGATTAGGTTGGACAGGGCTGGGACAGAGGAGGGCCAGAGCTACATGGCTTCCTAACAGCAGTTCCTTTTGAAGGCAGAAGAGCAGGGATGTCTCCTATTTTTTTTTTTCTAACACTGGAAACAGCATCTGAATATAATTACTTAAAAAGTATGTCCCATATTCAACATTTCCTTACCATTTGTCCCAAGCGTCATGCACCAGAGGTAAAAACAATATCCGGAAGAAATGGTAACATTAAATTCAAGTTAACCATGCATCAAACCATTTGAGAACAAGGTTATTAGAGCTTAGGCTCTAAGCGGGCATAGTTGATAAGGGTTATGAGGTCTGCGCCTGGCCTAAAATTCATTCATACCGTCTCATACCCCTCTTCAAGTTCGACCTGAAGCACTCTAGGAACAACTTACAAATCCAGCACAGTTGTCACAGAAAGTAGGTTTCAGGTAGGTGGTCTCTTGGAAGTTGTGAGGAAAGCCCAGGCCCAGCTTGGAGTAGATGGAGCTGGCTCTCATGAAGTAGGCTGTTATCTCCTCTCTGCTGATGAGGCCTTCCCTGCCAGCGAGCGACAGACCAGGTGTGAGTAGGGTCTGAGGTAGCGAGACTGGCTTCTAGCCTTAGAAACTCACCTTTTTTGTTTTACTTTTTTTTTTTTTTAAGTTGATTTATTTGAACAATCTCTATACCACACGTGGGGGCGCGAACTCACTACCTCAAGGTCAGGAGCTGCACATGCTCCACCGACTGAGCCAGCCAGGCACCCCTCACTTTTGTTTCTATCCTTGCGTGGCAGTACAGCACATAGGACTGAGGATTACTTCCATGAGCCCTCTTAAATAGCGATACATGGACAGCATGTAATAAAGAGGTGACGTAGTATTCACTTCTACAGCGGTGTTATCTGGCCAAAGTAGGTTTTCCTAGCAAATTGAAAGACTTGAAAAAAGAAATGGAAACTGCGTATAGGGAGAGAAATACCTTATGCTGCGGTTTGCCTTTAGACAGTACATGACATATAACTGGAACCCACCAGCCATACCTTTGATTTCACACAGAAAACCAAGAGAGCTTCTGTCAACTTCAGAAAAATAGGCAAGGTATTAATAAATAGTTGTTTCTCATAATCTGTAGCCAGAAGGAAGACTAAAGTTTTTCTTGTTTCTTGTTGACTAAACTGGCAGGTTTATGAAATTTTCAGTTCTGAGGCATTTAACACAGATGTGTTTTTTATTGTCCGTTGTGATCTGAACCAAAACCAGACAGGCATTCATGTGATGCTTGCTCCCTTAGCACCAGGAGCCTCATATTCCATACACAGACCCTCACCTGTCTTTGTCCATCACACAGAAGGAAAAGGGGAAACTGGCGGCAATCTTCTCAAACTCTTCCTGAGAAATGTATCCATCCTGGTCATGATCATAGTTCTTGAAGACCGACTGTGAAAAAAGGAGTTTCTCTGGTGATTACCAAAGCGAAACCGATCGTTTCTCCCTTTAGCCAAATAACAAAAGGTTGAGTATCTGATAAAAGCCTCTCCTCAGCCTGAATGAGAGGACACGGTTCCCTCAGGTCCATTAGTGTACCAATCGTGCCGTCTGCCCGGTGCCTGCGTGCTCCTAGCTCACTGCACAGGGGTGTCCCCTCTGCTCTGCCCCCTTCCATTGCTTCTGTGAACAGCCCAGCTGCAAGTGCTCCCTGCCCTGTAGTCCTCTACTAATTATTCTGGCATGTACTGGCTCTCACTTTTCTGTTATGCTGGATTGGTCCATAAGGATGAATGTAGACACACCCTCTCCTCAGCAGTTAACCGTGAAGAGAATCAGGAGGGCCAAATTTGCAGTATTAGATTCTCCTTATTATCCTCATTTCTACTCAAACCCTTCTACCACCTCTCTGCCCCCAAATCCACGGCTATGCTCTCCTGCTTGGTCTCTAAGAGGAGACACACCCCCCGGCAACAGGAGGTCAAAGCGTGGTGGCAAAACGTAACCTATGAACTGTCCTGCAGGCACAATATGAGGTGTGCGCGAGGAACAAGTGTCAGGTTTCCCACCTTTGCGTGTCTGCCACCGTGTCCCCCCAGGCCGCATACAGAACTATGCCAGTTTGTATGTGCCTTGCTTCCGTCTGCCGGAGCACAGCTGTACTTACATCCACCATCCTCTGGACGTGTTTGCTTATGGTCTTTGGGTCAGGTTTGGGAGATACTCCAGAAGCCCAGTCCACTACTACTGGGGGCTTTGAAGGTGTTAGTGGCTGAAATGAAATATTCAGAGAAATCCCTGTGACTATAAAGCACTACAACCAGCAGCAACTTCCTTTCCCACTACCTGATGGCTGCATCTATGGACAGCCCTCAACTATGTGCCAGGGCCAGGAGCTGAGAGCCGGTAGAACTGAAATCTTGAGCTGTAATCCTGGCTAATAACAACTGTTGTGCTTCATAGCTGACAAAATGCTCCTCACATATATTATCTCCATCTACAGATAATTTAAACTTACCCATTAGACTTTCTGTCAAACTGTCAGCAAGGCTGGATCATTTAAATTTTCTCTCTGTTCTCTACTTACTGGTTAATAAAGATGTGGATGAGGAGAAAAACAGCTAAAAGGCAGGATAACACAAGGAAAAAAGCCTGAGGCCTGGACAAGCGGAGATGGAATCCATTCCTAAATATTTGAGACTTGACCCAAATGGGGGAAGGTACCCTTTCCATGGAAATGCCTCTAACACCCTGAAAGTGGAACCTGCCAAGTATTTTCAGTGAACAGCTTTCATTAGAGTAGGAGCTAGAACTTGATCTTTTCGGTTGTACAGACAGTATCATGTAGCCACCTGAACAGACAAATTGCATTTCTTATGTGTGGATAACTCTCTCCCCTGAGTACTATCTGGGGACTGGGCAGCTTCCCTGGAGACTGCAGGGGAATTCTGGTCCTTCACAAGGAAAACTGAAATTTTCACCTGCCTGTACGGGAGGTGGGGCGAGACAACCTGTGTAGATCCTTCCGTGCAGCACCAGGACTGCACTGTTGTGAGGACTTGTCAGCACAAGAGGTCAAAAGACCCAGGAGACTGTCCTTTCTGACCCAGATGAATACAGGATGATCTCTAAGGCTTTACTAACTAGTATATACTTATCATCAAAAAATCAGAGAAGAGAAACGAATGATGTGAGGATACTTTATAATAGGAAGGAGATGTCACTATGGCCCGTGACGCCATCTCCCTCCTCAGTAAACCACTGACTGACTGCACCTGTCATTTGGATGTGCTTAGGGCATATATTTACAGTTCCTGTATTAGTCTCATCCCTTCAAGTAGACTGCAGGCTCTTTCTGGCCAAGAATTACTTGTACACATGGTGAAGTTTTCTCTGTGCCTAGCACAAGGTTGGGCAAAGTGGAAACACAGTACTTATCACATAAAGATTTGTTCCTTAAGATGATGACCTCAATGAGTAACTTGTAAAGCACCTGTTACATGCAGCAATCTTAGCATAAAAATATGAACAACTCACTGGGGCTTTGTGGTTCCTTGGTTCCCGGGCATAGGACAGCTCATAGATTTCATCTTCAGTGTAGTAGAGATCTAAGGACAACTGCAGATGAAAGCAGAACAGGGTTAACTGCTAGGATGTTGTTTGCCTTTCCCAGGGTTGATGGGTTTCTTTCTTGGTACCTCCTCCTCCTGTTTATTTACTCTTCTAGGCTCTTTGTTTTTAAAATTCACAAAGCTTAGAGGGCGTAACACTTGGTACTGCAATAAGGCAAACATTGGCTCCTTCTTATTAAAATGTTTTAAATTTTGGAGAAGTTTCAAGATGTCCTCTTTTAAGATCTGATTTAATATTAAGCCTGTATCTAGAGCTTAGGCAAAAGGCCCTATGTGGTCAGATGGTCCACACCTCACTTGTTCTCTACAACAATCCAGTTTAAATGACAACAGGTATTATAAAATGATATTAAGACTTAATCAATTTCATATAACTAATCTTGTTTGTAACCTAGAGTCTACGGATGGCTTCAAGAGGTCCAGAACTCGTGTCTGTTTTTCTGGGAAGTTCATGGTTTTCATCACATGATTTGTGATCCAAGAAAGTTAAGATTTGGTACATCTTTTTAACAGACAATGTCTAAGGCCAAGGCCTGCCAGAGTCATCTGGCCACTTAGCAAAAGGGCTAACATTAGACCCCAGCTGGCTGTGAATCCTGGGGCTCTATCAGAATCATGATGTGAGGGAGGAAGAGGCTGTAACAGTTACTCCATTCTACAAAAATACAGATAAAAAGTTGTATAATTTTGGAACTGAGAAGTTATAAGTTATCCCAGAGAGTAATCTCTGATTTACAGAGGAGAAAACAGATTTAGAGTTACATGCCCACAGTCACACAGTGGTGAGCTACAGAATCATGGTTCTGGAAGGGAGTTTATCTGACCACGCAAGTAGGCTCCTGCACCACCACATGTGTTCACCTATTCTTGACTCGAATGCCTCCATTTTGTTTGCTTTTTTTACTCACTGCCTTACCCTTTTGTAACTGAGAATACACTATCTCTCTTACGAAGCTTTGTATCCTAATTTGTTATCAGCTTCCTTCCTCCCAGAAAGTTGAGGAATGCTTTTGTAGCTGGGGGCAAGAAACAATTCTAGGATTCTGGAGGGCATACTGCTCAGGAGCATAACCTCTGGAGTCCTACCACCTGGGTGTGAACCCAGGTTCTGCTGCTTACTCACGTGTGGTCCTCTGACACGTCATATCCTTATGCCTCAGTATCCATGTCCAAACAACAGAGATGATGGTAGTACCTACTCCATTGTGTTTCATGAGAATGAACTGAGCTAATACTTGGTAAGGTGCAGAGAGTGGTGTGTGGCATACAGACAGCCCTCAGTAATTGCCTCCCGTGTGAGCCTCACCGTCAGCAGGTGCACCAAGTCCTTGTTGGCTTCCAAGGGTGGGGCCACCTCTTGCAGCTGGACCAGTTCGTTGATATGATTATAAAGAGCCAGCAGCTTGTGGACGTTCACCTTCCCATCCTCCAGGTAATCGGGCATGGCCTCGTACAGGGAGATGAGGTCCTTGAGGTGCACCCCCAGGATGGGGATCTTGAACTGGGTGCACTCCCCATAGGCTCGCCGGTAGTTGTCATAGTTTCTACAGGAGGACAGGAGCTCGGTCATCTCCCCCAGAACCTACAAAACAGAAGAGACCCATTCACAGGTGCCCACCAGGCAGGGTGTACTGTCCGCAGAGGCCACCTTGTTTCCTCTCAGCCTCTCCCACTATTTCACCCCATCCCTAATTTGTCAGGCAGGAGGTGATGCGCTAAAAGCTACAGACTGTGACTCCCAGATTAAAAAACGTCTAGCTGATTTCAAATGTCAGAGTGTATTTACACACACAAAGTATGCTTTACTTGATTGTACTATATAACTGGGAAATTTTAAGTGAGGTCTTATTTTTATACTGAAATTTAAACATAAAAATAAAAACCTGAGATAAAAATGAAAACGGTCCAAGAATATACAGCAGAGAGTAAGTGTCCCCCTGACCTCTGTCCCCACGCCATGCAGTTCCCCTCCCTAGTATCCTCTGAATGCTTCCAGAGACGTGTGGAATGTGATGTTGGAAGTGCTGACCGTCGCAGGCATGGGGAACAGCTGGGAGCTTCAGTGGTCTATTGCGCGTTTGTCTGACTTACGCTGCCCTCTGTGGGCCTTCTCTCAGCGGTTCTCAGAACAGGCCTACGTCAAGGAAGCAGGTGACGTTCCACTCACAGACTGAAATCCTGAACCAGAGACTGAACCAATAGACCAATTTCCAGCAGAAGGCATGTGACAAGGTGAGGCTGAGGCCCTGGGGAGCTCTTCATTAGGGCTTCCGGCCCAGGAAAGGGCAGGTCTGTACAGCATAAAAAGGGAGCAGCCACCTCTGGTGTTCTTGTCAAATACGCCTGGTTCAAGGTGGCAGTCTGCAGAACCCCAATCCCCATGCACGATGGCTGGCTTCCTCACAGGCAAAGATGGGAAGTAAAGACCACTAATTATGTTACAGCACAAAATATTTTAAACACTGCTGGTAATTCCTTTAATAAAATTGTGGCCTAAGAAGTACCATTTCTCCTCAGTGAAGAATTTGAGGTTTGAAGTTAGCCTCCCCCATTCACAATGAGCTGGCACGACAGCCTCTTCCTGACCTCTGAGCCAACAGTGCTCACATGATGAGAGACTAGCAGCAAAAATGAGATAGTTTTGTTCTCCTTAGAAGGTGAAATAAACTACTAGGGGATGAGGGGATACTTGATTTAAGTCTGGCTGCAGACCACCCTGAGGGTCAAGCAGCTACAGACAAGAAAGCACTGCTGTGGAGGGACCCAAGGCTAAGAGGAGCAAGGTGTATCTTGTAAGTGAAACAGCACAAGAGCAGATTAATCTCCATGACTGTCTCCCTCTGTGACTTCTGAGACATGAAGAACCTTTTCAGTGGTTCCACCAAGTTCTGGCAGAACTAGTAGGGAATTGGGAGGTGGGGGTGGGGTGAGAGCAGGGATGATGAATCTGAGACTCCCCAGAAGGAGGCTGAAGACCCGGGAAAAACGGGGCAATGAGACACAGGCATGTCTCCCTAAGAAGAGTCTCTGTCCATGCAATTTGGGAGGCCTGGGGTTGAGGTTAGTAAGGGGGTCCTCTCCCACAAGATGGAAATGCTCAAAAGAGCAGTTAATCTGGTCCACACCAGAGCTGCGTTCTTGTCTCCAGTGTGTCTTAGTGGCTTGTATTCATCACAACAGCCCTATGCTATAAAGAGCTAACGTCTATTCTGTAACATCTAAAGAATGTAGAAAAGTGCATAGGACATTTAAGAAAAATACTCAACAAAACACTATCTATTACAAAGTGGCACCTGAAAAGGTCATTTTCAACTATCCAGAATGTCATTCTCCATGGGATTTGAATAGGTAGGTTTCAAATGTGTTGCTCGCTGTACACATCTCACATGCAAACTGAACTACAGTCAACTGAAGCACTATTTAGGAAAACATTTTGGAACAAGTTGCTGGAGGAAGAGAGTCAGTATTAAAGACGGTGACTCCGAATATTCACAGGCGTGGAGAGAGACACACATTCTTTCAACTGATCAGTTGGAACGTGTAGTAACGCTGAGCCCAGACTGAATCACAGTGACTCTCAGACCTGGGTCATTCCCATCCTATGGGTTTTCTTGGGGTTTGCCTCCTTGGCAGTTTGCCTAATTGACAAAGGGTGATGTGCTCCGGAAAGGCTCTCTGGGTTGCCTCTTAAGGGGGAAATGTTGATGCTCGTCCCGGGAATGGTACTAAGGGGCCCCGGAGAAGCCAGTAGCACTGACCTTATTGATTTCATGTGGGACGTGCGAACTTGTCTCCTTGAGCCTGGAGATTGAGCTGTGACACAGCCCACCTATCACAGCCATCAATGTATTGAAGTTCTGTAGCTGGTGGAGCTTCTGTGACACAAAAGAGATGAGAGTAGTCAATATACATATCAGTTACATGCCTCTCAATTCTGCAAGTCTTCCTAATACCAAAGCCTAGCAATGAGGTGTTGCAGTTGTCGGATCACTTTCCCCCTTAGGCTTAATTTCAGACCAAAGGTCCCAAATTTAGCACAGTGTCACATCTTCCTTTGTTGCACTGGATCTGCGGACCATCCTCTACATCAGTGGTTTCTAAGAACTGCCCAAAGTACTTGTTTAACCCAAAGATTTCTGGATCCAAGCACAGCTATTTGGATTCCTGGGATCTACGGCTGACCTTAGGGATAAACATTTAGGTAATATCAGAGTAGGTGGGCCATGTACTGACTTTGAGAAGCACTGGTCTTGACCACCTAGAGCTAATATTTTATATCCTTGATCCTAAATAACCAGACTTGTATTTTTAAGGACAAAGACTGTATTTTCTGTGCAATGTCAGTGTCTATGCAAGACAGTAACTGGGAAAGGAGGTAGAATCTCGGGAATTTCAATTATGTGTTCGTACTACCTTGTTTTCCTCTTATCAAATGCTTAAACTCTGCCTTCAGACATTAAACGCAGCCATTCGACACGATATGGGCTCAAAGACCTAAGAACTGAGGTGGTCCAGCTCCAGGAAATCCTGGAAAATTTCCCTTTGCTGTGTGGGCCAGACTGGGGGCAACAATACAGGCTGGTAAGCATCTTCTGAAATCAGATGTTAAAAGATCTAAACAGATCTAAAACTGTATCCTGATCCCTGAGATAGTATGTATGGTCCTCACCATACTGCCCTTATGTGGGAAAGAGACAATTATCATATCTAAATCTGGGAACAGTTCAAGGCACATAAACTCCACCATGCTTTAGGAGAGGAAAGCAGCCCTAATTGATAGACTAGGTTGGAGGAAAGAGGGGATACTTTAGCTCATTGCCCAAGCCAAAATTCTTAACTCTAATCACTCACCTGAGCCACCTGGATGAACTTGATGAAGACTTCTGCCCGGAGCTGTGGGGTGGGGCGGCTGAGAACCATCAGCTGTACCCACTGGGAGATGCCGTTACACAGG
Source organism: Panthera tigris (assembly GCF_018350195.1). Taxonomy (NCBI): domain Eukaryota; kingdom Metazoa; phylum Chordata; class Mammalia; order Carnivora; family Felidae; genus Panthera; species Panthera tigris. Next base: position 64,103,413 of record NC_056665.1, on the reverse strand, counting down.
GCAATGGACCGCTCCATGGTGGGGTTCTCCTTCACGCAACTGTTCACAAGGTAATTCTGATAATCGGAGAACTGGGGAAAAAGAAATCTATCAGGACTGCCTCTGGTATTCTGGGAGATCCGAGGGGCACATCACCTCTGCTCAGTTGATTCTACGGGACAGGGGAGCTCTCGTCTTCTCCTTGCATGTCTTCCACTTGGCTGATGAGAATGGTGGGAAGGAAATGTTTCTTACTCTACCCACAGCATGGCCTCTCTCCATCAAAAGTCATCAGGCATAAGTGGATGTGTACACACACTAGTTAACCCAAATACTGTATTTAAGTAGCTACTGATTGTGTCCCTTCTAAATTCTAAAGAATATAGAACAGAAATCTCAGTATAGACAGTCCCTGCCTAGAATGGTTTGATTTAGGATTTTTTTTTTTTTTTTATTGTACAATGTTGCAAAAGCCATATGCATTCGCAAGAAACCATACTTTGAATTTTGAATCTGGACCTTTTCCCAGACTAGCCATATGCAGTACAAAACTTGTGATGCTGGGCAGCGAGCTGCAGCTCCCAGGCAGCCGTGTGATCAGGAGGGTAAACAACTGATCTGCTTACAACCATCTGTACTCATAACCAGTGTTTTCTACTTTCAGTATTCAATAAACTACAGCAGATATTCAACATTTTATTACAAATAGGCTTTGCATCAGATTTTGCCCAAGTGTAGGCTAATGTAAGTGTTCCAAGTACATTTAAGGTAGGCTAGGCCGAGCTATGATGCTGACAGCTTAGATGTATTACATGCATTTCGAGGTAACGATATTTTCAACTTGAGTAAGATCTGTACTAGTTCCAACTCTGTTGCTGAAATTAAGGGGACGAGCAGATAATCCTCTCACAAAAATCTTTTTCTCTCTCCCCTGCACCCCCAACTGTTTCTTAACTTAAAAATGGGATAATAGGGGTGCCTGGTGGCTCAGTTGGTTGAGCGTCTGACTTCGGCTCAGGTCATGATCTCACAGTTTGTGAGTGTGAGCCCTGCATTACACTCTCTGCTGTCAGCACAGAGCCTGCTTCGGATCCTCTCCCTCTCTCTCTGCCCCTTCCCTGCTCATGCTCTCATTCCCTCTCAAAAATAAACAACCATCTTAAAAAGATGGGAGAATAAAATCTGACCTATCCAGGTCACGGAATTGTTAATGAACACAACAATGTGTGAAAGCTCTTTACCTTTTCAGAGCGCTGCACACGTGAGGTGCTACTGACAGGGTAATTATTAACCTCATGCTGAAACAAACCTGTTTGGATTTCCTTCAACTCACCAGCTCAGGCAGAGGCCACATGAGTGGGGTACATGAAACCTGCTTAGCTATTACAACATAGTGACCACAGTTTTCCAAGTGGACAAAGGTACGGACTATGGCTGATGGTGAACAGCTTATGTGAAACTGGAAATGTGTCAGGAGATCGCTGTCTAAGCAATGATTGCAGCTATCTTGTCCCTATCGCAAACCATCCTCTGTTCAGATAGTATGACCACGAGGGACGAGTCGTCTACTCTGCTCTAGCAGGCCTGTGGAAGCTTTTGGTGCGGTTTCCCAGGGATGTTGAGCTCTCTGCTTCTGAATTCCCCTTTGAAATCAGATGTGACACGGTTTAGCCAGGAGAACATTGGGTGCAAGTGATGGGGCTTTTGAGGGAAAGATATAAGAGCCAGTGAATGATGTGCCGCGTTGCCTTTCCAATGGCACAGAGATGGCAGAAATTCGTGTCAAGATGAAGCCTCCTACTTCTGGGTCCCTGAGTGACTGGGATCCGCAGAGGCCCTGCTGACCCACGTTAGCCTTCTACTGTCAGTAAAAAATAAACTTGCCTTGTTAAACCACTAAGATTGGGCGGGGTGGGGGTGGGGGGTTGTTACTTCAGTAGACGAACCGTAGTCCTGCCTGACTTGTAAGCAATACACTGATGAGAAAAACTCATAACCTAAACCAAATACATGCAAATTAGCTGAGCCCCATTTTGCTGTGCTGTGATTGCTGATGGGTGGAAAAATAAGAGCAGACCAAAAGTACTCAAGATGGACACATAAGTTGGGGCACCCAGATGGCTCAGTCAGTTAAGCGTCTGACTCTCGGTTTTGGCTCAGGTCATGATATCAGGGTTTGTGAGTTTGAGTCCCGCGCAGTGCTCTGCACTGAGAGCTGTGGGGCCTGCGTAGGATTCTCTCTCTCTCTCTGCCCTTCCCCCATGGGCTCCCCCTCCCCCTTTCTAAATCAATCAATCAATCCATGAAAGAACAAAAGAGGGACACATAAGCAATCTTACTGGTTCTGAGACAAAGTTCCCATGACTCATTCCAGTGAATACATTCATATACCCTTTTCTCTATAACACTGAATCCACTTGTTTTTAAATATAAGTAGTACTGTCATAAGTACTATAATAAGCAGGAAATAGCAAATGACACTCAGTTCATAGCAGAGAGAAATTTCCCTCCACCTCTATGTTGGAGGGACACTACTGTTTGGGAAAACTGCTTAGAACTGTGTAGGTAAAACAAAATCCCCCAAGTCCTCTTCTGTGAAGGCATCATGCCACCCCGAAGAAATAAAAATTTAAACTGATGTTTTCATTTGCAAATAGAACGTGGTCCCAACTCGGGCAGAGCACTAGATCAGAGTCCTAGTTCAACAGCAGTTTCTTCCGCCTCTGCCGGTCTGAGCACTGGCATCGTGCAGACATCCCAGAGAACTGCTGGAGCCACCGCGCCAGCTGGGGCCTGGCACAGCTCAGATTCCCCGTGTGATAAATGGCTCTTTTCAGTGTCCCTCCCTGTGACATGGGAGGCACTGCCAAATAGAAACTCCCCGGGAGGAGCTTCCCAGTCAGGGCCTGTGGTTCTGTGGGGGTGGGGGGCGGGGGTTGGTTTGCCAGTGAATCAGTGCTTGGAGGCTTGTCTCCACATGGGAGTTGGGGGGCTGGCTGAATGGCCGCTCAGCTGTGTGTAAACGGGACGATGTCAACAGCATGGGGGAAAAGATGAAATAACTCTGTAACTTGGTTTATAGTTCTCCTTCCAGACACAAGCAGGCTCAATAAGTTGGCGCTGAGTGACAAAGAGTCATGTGGCCTGGTCTGACTAACAGGCCGAGTGACCTTGTTTAGGCCACTTTCTGAGCAGGCCGTCCCCTCATCTGGGGAACACAGGTCATTCTAAGAAATGCATCCGGCAACTAGGTAGTCTGTATTTTTAGAGCAAAGTTGAAGACTGTCTTTTGGCAGGGGTGGACGCCGAGTGGACGACAGGTGTCCTTTCTCAGGAAAGCATACTGGCCAACGAGGGTCTGTTGGCATCTGACATGCCGACAAGTTCTCTTGTACAGAGCCAGCATTCTTTGGTATCACATAGGGAGTTTTAAGGAGCAAGGTTTGGGTCAGCATGGTTTATCTCTAGAATCATGGGTGACTGCTGGGCCCTGTCAGCACTCTGTCAAGAACTCGGCTATATTCTGGGCTAGAAAATTAGTATATACTTTATTTCAGGATTTCCCAGAGCTATTCAAAGCCTATCCTAGAATCAAACTCTGTAAGGACATATCCTCATTTTTTTTTTTTGAAGGAAAATTTAAAGTGGTATCCACTTATTATCCCACAAATAGTTGCACGGATTTTTTTTTGTATGGATATACAAGCTTTACAGCATACACAATTATCTTATATAATGTCCCACTGCTGTAAGTATAGTTCAAATAAACATATTTCCATGCAAAAAAATAAAAAAATAAAAAAATAAAAAAAATAAAAATCTGGAAGCCTAATGGTTATCAAGGGTAAGGTGTGTGTGTGTGTGCGCGCGCGTGTGCGTGTGTATACTTGTCTGTATGCATGTAGGGTGTCACCTGTGCCCACAGAACTGTCACCTGAGTGAGTGGTGGGATGGCATGGAGGACAGGAGTTGAGGAACACGGCGGAGAAACAAAGAAATTTCTAGTGTACTCGTTTTCCAGACTACAAAGTCTGATGGGAAAGCCTGAGCTTTGGAGGGGTGGAGGGACTCCAGGGTTAGATGGCAGATGAGCTGCTGAATTGCTCTGCTTATTTTCTGAAATAGCACAGGGAAGTTTTCCTCCTGCCCCTTGGGTACATACGGATATCCTCCGGAAGGACTTGAACTCAAGGTACGTGAGGTGCTCGGATAACTCTTCTGGTTCCAGGTGGTCAAAGAGCAGGGAGACTTTACGCTTCTTGCTGGTGTTTGATTTTATCCTTTGAGTCAGTTTCCTGGACCAGTCACGGGCATTGCTTTTGGGGGCAAACATGAAAGGGAGAAGATGGGGAAAAAGAGTAAGTCAGAATTATTTTTTAATTCGAGTAAATCTACAAGAATATACAAAGCACCGTTAGCGAACGGTCTTCGACCAAAACAAAGCATTAATACTTTTCTCAAATCAACTTTTTTTTCTAGGGCATCAACAAGGAAAGCCTTGCTTGTTTTCAACAAACCTTCTGAACATGTCAAGGGGAACTGGGTAGAATGTGTCTACTTTAAGGCCGTGGGAAAGACAGTCTCGGGCATTGGTCACAGTTTCCTGGCCTTTCATCCTTGCTTTCCTTTGTGCCCTGGCATGTCTGCTGTCTCCATGCCCTCCATGTATCCCTTCGTTCTCCTGACGGTGATGGGGACTCTCTCTTTGGGTTGGAGATCTCAGCTTTGGTGCCAGGAGAGCGCAGAGAACCACAGAGATGAGAAGCTGTGCTTCAGGGAATCGTGCACGAATGTGTGGTCACTCTGAGCAGACTTGTGGCATTTCCCTCAGATATTCCCAGCCACTGCAATGACCAAGGAAGCCTACCTAACCCTAGAGTGCCCCCCCAATCCCTACATTTTCTTGTAATTCTTATAATTTCTTATAATCGATCGGTGTGTTTCAATTTCCCTAATTTAGCAGAAGGAAGCAGCCATATTTTGAGAGGCAGCAGGGTGAACATCTGTGTTTCCCAAACTGGTATTTAGGAGCACCCTGTCTCTTGACAAAGGGTTCTGTGCTCAAATGAGTCTGGGAAATGCTACAGATTCTGTAGCCCCGTTGGCTAATGAACACGTTACAGGGTGAGATGTGCTGCAAAAGGGAAGCTTCACTCACTACCTCTCAAGCAGATCTAGTCAGGCACTATCCTACTGACTACTTCCCAAAGAACTTACTGTGGGAAATCCTGGTAGAAAAAAGCCAGCTAGGTACATACTGGGATGAAGACACTGGGGTGTGAGAACTGCCCTGTGCCCCAGGTTCTATAACTTTAAAAAGAGAACACTGTTACTTTGAAATTTTATTTTATATTAAAAAATTTTGTTTTTAAGTTTTTTAAAAATTTATTTATTTTTGAGAGAGAGAGTGTGTGAGTGGGGCAGGGGCAGAGAGGGAGACAGAGGGTCTGAAGCAGTCTCTGCACTGACAGCACAGAGCCCAGCGTGGGGTTCGAACCCAGGAACTGTGAGATCATGACCTGAGCCGAAGTCTGACACTTAACCGACTGAGCCACCAAGGCACCACTCTTTGAAATTTTATCTTTCAAGTTGTAAATTCTAAGCAGAGAAGTACAGAGAATCCAAACTGGCATACAGAAAAATATTTGGGGCTGTGAAATGTGATTCTGAAGTCATTTCTGTGTGGCTATGGGATAGCACATTGCCAGGGCTGTCACAGTCCTGCTTCGGCTCTGCCACTAACTGTGTGACCCCAAATGACCTTGCCAAGCCTCCATTTCCTGGGGTGTTGGATGAAATGATCTCCAGAATATGCTTCAATCCTAGAAGTCTATATTCCAGGGATGTGTATTATTCCAAAACAAAGTGGCCATACTGAGAAAACCTTAGCAAGCAGTGTGTGTGTGCATGGTCCTCTCCCTGACTTAGGAAAGGCTCTCCTGCTTCCAGAGTGGGGCAGTCTCATAGATAGGAAATCCAAGGTATGATCTGAAATATTCCTGTGAGCCTTCCCATCTCTGCAAGTCTAAGCGTCTGTCGTGGACACCCGTACAGGTTAGAAACCCTCAATGCATTTTTGCACCGCCCCTTCCTCACTGACAAGGGCCCACACCTGAGGCATGTGCTGCTGAGGAAGCTTAGGCAGGTGCTTTCAGTTTCTCAGGACCTGGGTGCATTTTAGTCAGTACCTTGCTACCTGATTTCTTTTCCACTGGGACTTTTTTTTTCTTCTGCTCTTGGATATTAGTCACTTATATAGCTTTATCTGCTTTCCTATTAAATGTCAGTCTTTTCACTTTTCAGCCGATCAGATGCAATCTGAGCCTGTGTGAGGGGCTTCTCCGAGTGGGCCAAGAGCAGCTGTCAGAGGCAGCACAGAAGGGGGGGTGGTTTGGAAAGGCGAGCCCGAACCCGGACACTCACATCTGGGTCGTGTCAATCAGACGGCGGTGTAGCTCCTCCCCGTTGGCCTTCACCAGTTCCTGGAACTCCTCCATGGTGTGTGTCAAGCTGGCATCCATTTTAAACATGATCCAGAATTCTGTTATCCAGTACCTAAAAGGTGGGAGTTAAAAAAAAAAAAAAAAAAAAAACAATCCAAAACTGCAGCCGAGGACTCGTGCTTTGGTGGGTTCTTCCCCATGAAGAGGAATGAGGAAGACACAGAGGCTGGCCTGTCCTTCTACATGCCTGGGAACACAGAATATATATTCTATATACAGAATATGAGGGGGTGGGGGATGGGAAGAAAACCACCTGCTGGCAGTCCTCTGCCCCTGCACACCGGCATGCTGTGATAGGAGGGGCGAATCATAACAGAAAAAGCCATGACAAAGATTTAGGCACAAGCATGTGTATCACAGATAATTAGAAGGAGCACAGCTACAGACAGACCAAATGTCCAAAGACAGGGTAGTGCACATGTAAGTTACACTCTATCAGATCTCACAATATTATATGGCCATTAAAAATACTGTCTACAAAAAGTTTTTAATGACGGAAGAAGATTCCTATGATATGAAGTCAAGTGAAAAATATAGGACACAAAATTCTATATGTATTTTGATCTCAGCTATGTTAAAAAAAAATCTGCTTAGAAAAAGGACAGAGGAAATATCCCAAAATGTGGGGTGGGATATGAATAACTATTACTAAAGTTACCCTCTCTTCTGTATTTTCAAAATGCTCTAATATGACCTGTGTTACTTTTATAATTAGAAATAAAAATGAAAAAGAGAAGAGATCCTTCCTTATCTCTGTATCTCTCCCTACTGCCATTTGATATCAAAATGCTATGAGACTGAAGAAAAGGCTGGTATGAAATAGTAAAGCTCAGCCATGCTAGAAAAACACTGCTCCAATAAGGGATCTCCAGCACGCAGCACTGCCCTTTCCAGTCTCCCAGAGGTGATGTATGGACAGGACAGGATAGGTGGGGAGCACAAGGAAAAAACTAACACCCCTTGCTTCAGTCTTTCATTTCCGCCCGCTCCACAAGTCCGAACTGCACCCACAAACATTACCTTACAAAATAGCAGATCTTCAGGCAAAGCCCTGGCGAATTCTTTGCCAAGGCATCCTTATAGGTAGGGCTGTGGTTAAGGGAAATAAAAGCCTCTGTTACAGAAACCAAACAACTTCTTATCTGTGGAAGTATTTGCTAAAACTACCCCCACTCCCAGATGTTTTCTTCTCTTTCTGGCCATAGGATAAAAACCAACTTGATGTGTGCAGCTGTCTGCATATTATCACCTTGGAAGGGTGACAGTGGTGACCTTCCATGTAGCCCACACTGAAATGGCTTGTGGAAAGGAGGAGAAGTCCTTTGCAGAAGGAGAAGTGGGAAGCCAACAGCGTGGAAAGGTCCCAGCACAAGTGGCCTCTATGAAGTGAAGGGGCAAAAGGCCTCCTGCCCATGCCCAAGAGATGAGGACTCCCACTGAAACAACTTAAAAAGAGGATCCCCTCTCTTTTAAAGTGATTCCAGTAATGGATAAACAATTTGTGCTCTAAGTTAGAAGGGGAATGAATATTCAGATATATTGTCATGATAATTAAAAGCAGTAATGTGAAAAATGGTAACATATGCGCCTAAGGGGCTCAGTAGATGGACCTCGTAAGTTGTGATGGCAAGTCAGACAAAGCCATGTGAACAATCCAAAATACAATCATTGATCACGTTTAAGGATCCATGGCATTCGGAATATTCCATGAGAAGGGTGCCATCCTAAGAATATCAAAGAATAGTAAGATCCCATTAAGTTTGCAGGTCTTTAGAAATACATGGGAAGAATATTTCTTTTATGAGCCAAAGAAATGCAAAATCCAATCCAATGGTGAACCTAGGTGGATCTACCATGTTTGGTCGACAGACTGAGGAATCAGGCTGGTATGTGCACTGTGCGCCCCCGCAAGGCGATGCCTTCTTTCCCTGTTAAAAACTGTGCCACCGTAACTGCAATACAGGGTTCGGTAATTCCCAGGCCCTACTGGGAGTGCAGTAGGAGTAGTCCAGTGAGGAGGCCAGTGAGTAAGATGGCAGAGATCTCAATGGGACACAGTGGTCTTCCTTCAGTGGGAATGTGCATCCTAAACCTCTGAAAAATTCACACGTAAATACAGAAAAGGGAAAGTCCACATCTTAGGATTAGTGTTTTTTGATTAGGAAGGAATCTGAGCATTTGGGGATTTTGTCTCCCTATAATATTTTAGAGCATATTAGAACGATAGTCTTGAAACTTTGATTTGGAATATATAATTAAGTGCTTTAGACTTGTGCTTTTAAACTGAAATCTTACTAAGTTTAATCATAGTTTTGGAACTTCTAAAATAATGGTAACTGTTTATAACTTCAATGTACTATTATAAAAACCATTTAGAATTCAGGAAGGCATCTTAAGTATTTAAAAATAATCCAAAATTTAAAATTCATAATTGTAGTTTAAAACCATTGGAAGTACTTAATTACCATTATTCAAATTAACCAAACATTTTTCAAGGTCCCTTAAAAATGCTTGGTGAAACATGTTAGGCTTATAGAAAGAATAATATTTGCAAGCTAAACCTGAATCCCTAAAGAAGAGCTATGGTTGTAAAATTTGTACTTTTAACAAAATGACTTGAATTTAAAAACTAAATTTTAATAGATTCACTGCCTATAAAATCTGTCTTCAGAAGCACCAAAACAAAAACAAAACACAAAAACCCACATGCATAACAACATGGACAATAAAAATAAAAACCCCAGGAAACCAGCAAACTGCATGCAATAAAAGGCTTTGATGACTGCCTTTCTTTGGGCATAAAAGTTAAGAGTGAACCAGAATGACTTTACATTTCTTATGCTGCACTGCTGAGGAAATGTCTGCCTTCAGTGCCAAGAGATTCAAGCACAAGGCACATTCCAGATCAATAGGTCTCAGGTTCTATACTTCTATTACTTGATGTACTTCTCGAAATTTTTGTCTTCCTTTCTAATGGGGAAGGCAGAGAAAACATACTTCTCCTTTAAAACAACCAAGTAGATCTATAAATCAACATGGTGCCCTTTACTATGGACTTTTCTTCCTCCCAGTCACTCCCTGTCCTTCCCTCCCTTTGACCATCCATCCCTGTGGATGAGGGCCGAGGGCGGGGCAGAACCTGTGTGAACCGGTCAGTGTGCATGCGGGTGCTCCGCATGCAGAGGGCAGGCAGGCAGGGCCCCCATCTTAAGGGCAGAACCTCCCCGCTCATCAGAGCCCCTAAACCATAGCGAAGGCAGCCCTGAAGTGAGGCAGAGCACCCGCTTTCTCCCTTTGGGAGAGAAGGGGAACACCCAGTATATGCAGGCCAGTAAAAGAGGCTCAGGGGTCTGTCTGCCTTGCAAGGCTTAAGGTCATTGTTTGCTGGAAGCTTCAGGCTCCACGCATTTTCCTTCTCTTCACAGCTGGTACCAGGACTATGAAGTACAGTACAGTTCTGACTGTACTTTTCAGGCATTTGAGCCATTCAAAGCATGTTTCAAAATCCCAATCTTTTTTTTTTTTTTTTTAACAGTGAAAAATCAGGAAACAACAGGAAACCCTTAGCTTATTTAACTAATAATTCTATTACTCCCAGGTCAGAAAACAGAGACAGACACATGAAGAGAAAATCATTCTGCCTCCAGTGTTTAACCTGGGTTTCAATTGTAGGCAGTCTTATTTCATATTCCCTTCTTAGAATCTCTTCCACCACCCCAGACCTGAGCAAAGCTTGAGTTTTTCACCTAAAAGTCCCAATATAGAAAGAGTATCCAATGTTTTTCATGAATGGTAAGGCAACATTTGTTGTGTCCAATCATGAGATGGTCCCTGAGCTAAGTTCTAGAGAAACAAAGATAAATAAGCTTTGGTTCCTGATGTCGATGGACACACAGATTAGTAGAGGAGACATGTAAGTGGATAAGTTACAGCATATATATTTTTAATATATGTTAAAAATTTATATATTTTTCTTAAGTTGACTTGTAATCAAATTAATTTTTAGTACCTTTGCAACTTCCTATATTACTAACACAAATCAAACAGCAGCTAGACGCAAAGTTTCAGCAATCGACTTGAAACAGTCATCTATAAAGATCAGAGCACATATGTATCACACTGGCAAAACTCAGAAGTCTTGGTAGGTCAATTTACTTAGCTAACAGAATAGAAATACCTCACACTTTTTGCAGTCACGGATGGAAAGCATTTCAAGGCAGGTTATATCCGGACCAGAGAGGTGAGACACAATGACTTTAGCAATACAAAACTAAAGTCACAGGAATTAGATTTTCAAAGCATTATTTAAAAACACTAGATGTATCTTTAAAAGGGAGGGGTGTGTGGAGGCCTGAAAAGGTCAGGAAAGACTTCACAGAAGGATCCTGAAAGAGTCTGCTTGCTAGGCAATGAGGGAGGCAAAGGCATCCCAGGCACAGGTGTACTGAGCAGTTCCAGGTCGGGAAGAAAGGGCTTCTGGGAGAGCTGCAGGGTGGGGCTGAACGGACACCCCGACTCAGACTGTGGAGGCCTTGTCCTGCAGCTGAGGAGTGGGGCGTTACCCGTGCAGCCTACAGGGGCTCTGGAGCAACGGGCTTATGTGACGTGCTTCTCCGGAAAGTAACGTCCAAGGTGGCTTGTGAACTGGCACGTGGGGGAGAACAGCAGTCCCAGAGAGGGGCCTAGGAGAGAAGATGGAGGCCCACATGAAGCCCTGAGTGGCGGGGGGGGCGGGGCAGGGGGAGAGAAGAAAACAGCTAAGAGTCATTTCTGAAGGAGAAGCCCTGGGACTGAGTAGTGGACTCTGTAGGAGGTGAAAGGCAGGGAGGAGTCAAGTGTGCTTCTGAGGTTTCTGGTTGGGGCGATTGGATGGGCGATGACACCATGCACTGAAACTGAAACTGAAAATGCAGGTGTCAGAGCAGAATTAATGGGCAGTAGTTGGAGATGAAGCTGGTGAGAAAACGAATTAAGGCTTGAGCATATTAAGATCCAAGTGTTGGCAGGACAAATTAGTCCAGATATTTTTTACAAAATGGCTTGGGTTAAAGAAATATAGATTTGAAAGTCCATGGCACCAAAGGATGGAGGTGGAGAGCCTGGTGGGGAATCACCCAGGAAGGAGGTAGAGTGAGAAGTAAACCAGGACACTGTCCCCTTATTTAAGATGTGCTCAGAGAAGGTGCCAGATGGGAAGTCAGAGGAGGGGCGGCTCAGGAAGGAGGAGAGCCAGGGGGCACCGCCTGGGAGCCCTGCGGGAAAGGGTTTGGAGAAGCAGGAGACTGTCCACAAAGCCCGGAGTAAGCAAGGACAGAAAAGAGCCCCTGGCCTTAGCCACCAGGAGGCCACTGGTGCCACCAGGAGGCCACTGGTGACATCAGAGGAAAGTCTGAGCACGGGTGGGGGCCCAGGCTCAGTTAAGGAGTGAGTGGGAGTTGAGAGATTGGAGATAGTGAGTGCAGACTATTTTAAGACATTTGTGCATCAAATTTCTAACCCTAACAATGGAACAGAGGGAAGGCAGGGCTGAGAAGTTTATTTTTAGGTTGGGGAGACTTGAATGCGTTTTAGGCTGAGGGGCAGGTGCCATTGAGGAGGCAGAGGTGAAAGTGGAGGAAAGGGACAGGGGTGAGGGGTCAAACCTTTGGGGGGTGGGAGAGACCAGGGGGAGGGGAGAGGGTTGCCCCCCTTTGGGGGGTGGGACAGCCAGGGGCACAATTGAGTCCCTAGACCAACAAGTGTTTCACTGAGGAGTTTTTAATCACTGATACTGTTTAGAACTGTTGGTACGTGGAGTTAACAAAAAGTCAGAAGACTGTGAGTCAGCTTTATGACGGTTTAAAAATTCTCTGCAGACCAGACACCCACTTACGACCTGCACCTCTTATTACAGAGACCCCTCCCAATGCTCTTCCCTTGGAATGCTGCTGGAAACATCTCCTTTGATCTGAAACGTAAAGATTTATAAGTAGGGTTATAGAAGAGATTCAGTCTCTTCTGGTGGCTTTTACCTTCTGGTGTGCCATGAGATGAAATGGGAGGGGGGTCAGGGGAGGGGTAAAGGATCAGAAGAGCCACCACTCGTGACTCAGTGCCAGGGACCCGGGCTTCAGGTGCTCAACGGTCTCACCCCAACTACAGCCACAGCTTACACTGTGCTCCGCGAGCAGGAGAGGGCAGGCTCCTTCTCCACCCTACTCGCTTTGCACCCCATAAGACAGTTAAAATCCAGCCAGGTTTGCTGGGCTGAGAGCCATCTGTGCCTGAAGCAGAAGCACCAGCAGACTCCAGCTACTGGGGTGTCGTGCAGCTCTTTCCAGAACCTGGGGAAAATTGAGGAATTGGACAGGAAAGCCAGTTTCTCATCTGAGTTATGACTGCACCCCCCCGTCAGTTTGCACAGGATGAACAGGGATTCTTACTAACCTATAGGACACGTATTTTTACTAGCCAGACACGCTGAAGACCACTGTGTTTGCCCATTGCTTTGACTACTTGCCAGAGAAATCAGCATTGCTAACACTGCCCCACCCAACAGAAGTGACACATACGTGTGCGTGTGCACGCGGACACCCAAGACACACAGACAAACCCCATACCTCTCAAAGGACATTTGGACCCATTTACCACTCAGGGTTATTCCAAACCAATCAACATGAAAGCAAATTTCAAATCTCAAGATTTGAAATACTTTTGAATGAATCCCGCTTGGGGACCATCAGCTACTGTGCTAAAGGATATAGGGTGACAACTTTCTGGAGCAGTTCAGCAGAGGAAATGATAATTCGGTGCATGGCCAGCATGACTTGCAACAGTTGGTTACTTCGACACAGGTTTCCATCTGCATCTGAAAGCATAAAGAGCAGCATCTGAGCGAGGCCCCCATGAGAAATGAGTCCCCTGCGGGACACGTGACAACCCTCCGTCACTTGAAGGTGGACGGCCAGAGAGGGGGTGCTCCACACAGTGCTCTTCTCCCGATTTGAGCACTGCACACCCCTCCCTTCTCTGCTTCTTACCCTTCTGCTGCATTCCCCGCTTCCCAAATTGTCCATTTTGATGTTCTTTAACCACCCCACCTGAAAGATGGGAGAATTTTGGGAAAGGGATAAAATTTGCACTGTATCCTTGAGCCTCTGTTGGAAGCAGAAGCAGATACAAGTTTTGTGGGGCCTAAAGTGCATATAATGGGGGGGGGCCTTTCTAGGGTCAGAGTGAAAAAACACAGTCTTAACAGATTACAGTTAAACATACTACTTTTGTAAAATTGACAAGAACACACGATGGCAAGAATACATGACTGTGGCTCTCCCATGGCCTTGGAAGGTATTCACGCCAGTGAGGGGCCCTGAACAAGCTTTCCTAGTTTTAGAGCAATATGCCTCTGGATGAAAATAAAGGAGGAAGACTATGGACAAACATTACATTTGGAGATTTATGGGTGGGTTACAAGTATCCATGATGGTTCACTTCAAAGATCATGGCTAGCTAGGTTTTCCAAGTCTCAGCAGGAACCAAATAACGAGATGCATTCTATACATGGCATTGGGTGTAAATACTCCCCTTGGAGTGGTTTTCAAAATCTTTTCAACAGCTGTGGCCTGAAGTGTTGGTTATTTGCGGCCAGATCTATTCTCTGTCCTTCACCATGGATTGCATAACCCTTGCCAGCCAGCTTCCAGTTGGGTTCAGCCATGGGGAAGCATCAGCAACAGATGGGAGGGGGGAGGACTCAAGATATTTCTCTCTCATCCCCTCTCTGCTTTGGCGCTACTTCCCTGATAGCAGCTATAGGCCTCTTCAATGAATGACCACACTGGCTGGCCACTTCCCCATGACTCCAGCTCTCATTGGATCTAACACTTTTAATCTTCCTTGACCCTGTGGCCCTAGGTGGTGGCGATGGGGGTGGGGGGTAACTTGTGGTTGTTGACAGCCTGGGTGCAGCGTCCCTTAACAGCATCCTCATCTCTGTGAGGAGTTCCTTCGTTTGAGTGCTTTCATTTAAACAAACCACATGAATTCGCTTCTCTGACGGGAACTTGAATGATTCTGGGCACAGTATCAGATGGAAGAACAGACACGACTTGCCCTGCCATTTCATCTCTCTGAGGGCACCAAATGATAAATGAAGGACATTGGGCTCAGGATTCAGAAAGTCCTGGCTCATCCTCAAATGATGACCTGAAGTCACAGTTCACTGAGAAAATATGAGTGAATGGACATGATCACTTACCTTCCCCTCACCAACCCCGCCAATTCGTGCGCATGCTCTTACTCTCACTGCCTGCCCTCCCATTTCCATGAGAGGCCTCGCAGAGGTCATGGTTTCCACCATGCCTGGGGTCTCCTCCGTTCTCTAGGGTGATGATCCTGCCTTCGCCCACTTTCTCTCCTGCATTCTCAACTCTTCTCTCTCTCCTGCCTTACTTACCCATGGCATTTAAACATTACCCCCGCCTTGCCCCAATCTCCTATTTAAAACAAAATGAAACAAAACCTTAAGCTCTCACCACCTCTAAGACTTCTCCGTTTCTCTGTTCCCCTTTGTAGCAGAACCTGTCATCAATTTCTCACCTGCCATTTATTTTCAACCGTCCCATTTTGACTTTTATCTCCGTCCTCCCACTAAATATTTTATTCTCAGGGTCACCAAATCCAATAGTTTCTTTCTCTGGCTTCATGTTAACTTTATGAGTCAAGTTGCATTCAGCCCAACCCAACCTAAGTTGACAACCATCTTTCCCGGAACACTTGCTTCTCTTGGCTTCCACGACATCACACTGTCTCAGTTTCTCTCTCACGCTCGTCTTCTGTCTCCTCTTCCTCTGCTGAGCATTTAAATGTCACCACGCTCTGTGGCTTAATCCTCCCACTTCTTTTCAAAATAATTTAAAAATTTTGAAACTTGTTAAATTTTAAATTGAAAATTTTAACTTTTTAACTTTTTTCTAGGTGAACTCATCTATTCCTATGGCTAAAATCCCACATCTGTTTGCTGATGACTGCCCAACTCTTATCTGTAGCCTGAGTACCAAACTAACATGTCCAACGTCCTCCTTGGCAAAGTTACTCAGACGTCCAATTTCAAACTTAACTAACTCATCCCAACAAAACTCTTGACCTCTCTCTCTCTCTCTACCCCCACCCCCAGCCCATTCCTCCTCCTCCTCCTCCTCTCAGGAAATGACAGCACCAACTACACTCAGTTACCCCAACAGAAAACCTAGGAGTCATCCTTAATTTGTCACTTTCCCTCACACACAATCCATCAGCAAGTATTGAATTCTACTTGCAAAATGTCACCAGTATCACCCAAGAGTGACCTAAAAGACCCCCTGCTTCCCGTCTTGTCCCCCTATAATCCATTCTCCACACACACGCCAGGAGTGAGCCCCTAAAACCCATAAACCAGGTCATGTCCTTCATACACTTTCATGGATTCCATTACACTTGTAACAAAACACAAAATCCTTGCTGTAGCCAGTGAAGTTCCATATGTTCTGCCCCGTTCTACTATCCCCCACTTCATTTCACACCACATCACTCCTCTCCATCCCTCTATTTACACCGCAGACCTTCCAAGATTATTCATGCACCTTATGGCCTTTGCATTTGATATTTCCTGCAATGTGGTCTTTTTTTCTCTTGGCCTATTCATGTCATTCGGGTCTCAGTTTCAACATCACATCCTTGGAGAGGTCTTCCTTGAACCACCTGAGGTGGCCATTCCCCTGCCTGAGATTCTGCACAGCACTTATCATCCATTATTAGAAGTTATCTTTTTGTTTGTTATTTTCTGAGTCTCCACTAGAAATATAAGCTTCATGAGACCTGAGCCCTGTCTGTTTTTCCCATGACCATATTTCCAGGGCCTAGAACAAGGAGGATACATGGCAGGTATTCATTAAATAGTTGTTGAGTCAATGAGTGAACTGTATCAAACAGGAGAACCCTTAACTTTTCATGTTTTTGGATATTCAGTTTGCTTTGTCATGAGCTATTTTGCTGATGAGATGCATAATCTACACACTTGTTTTCTCAAGGTTACAACTTGAGAAACTGGGGCACCTGGGTGGCTCAGTCAGAGCATCCAAATCTTGATTTCAGCTCAGGTAATGATCTCATGGTTTGCGGGATCGAGCCCTGCATTGGACTGATGATGGCACGGAGCCTGTTTGGGATTCTCTCTCTCCCTCTCTCTGCCATTGCCCTGCTCATACTCTCTCCCCATCTCTCCAAAATAAATGAACTTTAAAAAGAAAAAAACAAAACTTGGCAAATCATCTTTATGAAGTATTCAGTTAGGCTGGTTATAGTTCTGTTACTCTTTCATCAATTCTTCTCAACTTAGTGAGGAAGAGTTAATATCATGTTGGGCATTTTCACCACGAGCATCTTGGCCCACAAGTGTTTTTGCCACAAAACTAATAGTCTTTAAGGCCATTTTGTCGTACAAGATTTAAAAAACTAACCAGAGGGCACCTGGGTGGCTCAGTAGGTTAAGCATCTGACTTCGGCTCAGGTCATGATCTCGCAGTTTTCGAGTTTGAGCCCTGCGTTGGGCTCTGTGCTGACAGCTCGGAGCCTGGAGCCTCCTTCAGATTGTGTGTCTCCCTCTCTCTCTGTCCCTCCCCTGCTCGCACTCTGTCTCTCAAAAAATAAACAAACAAACATTGAAAAAATAACTGGTGGACAGTTTGGCCTCATCTCTCCTTCATGCAGCACTTCCATTTTACAGGCTATAAAGCTTAGCCCTCATAATGGTCTATACAGTGGCAGAGTTTTGAACCTAATTTCCAGCCAAACTTGGAATGTCTGCTAGTGGACATGTGACAATATGCCAAGGACAAGCAACAGTGGAGAAGGCTTTCAAAACGCAATACAAATCTCAGCTACAAGTATGCATCCTAGTATTTTGAAATGGATACCTCTCTTAATGAAGGAAGAAATTTTAGCCACAAGACAAATCAAACAAAAGAAAGAAAAAAAAGGATAATACTATGAATGAAAGACTTTGAAGACTATGCTTAGATGTAATACACAAAATAAACTCAGTTATTTGCACAGTATGGCCAACACATAGTTTAAATGTACTCAAACATTTTGTATTTTGCAATAGTGTTTTTAATTTTGTTATTCATTTTTCATGTTTTTAATGAATGTCCCTCTTCTGTTTTTTTTTTGTGATTTTATCTTTTTTGGAAAATTGTGTTTCAGCTGATTGGTTATGCAGTGAAAATGCTTGTGGTAAAAATGCTCACGGCAAATGTGTTTGTACAGCAACTACACGGAACTGGTTAGTTTTCCTCTCTCTGTTTTCTGGCTTAACTTCTGTAATGGTTATCTCTTGCCACAAAAATTCCAGATAACAAACCACCCAACGCTCAGTGACTTCAGAAAGTAATCAATTATTTTTTCTCAAGTGCTATGAATTGGCTGCGGACAGGGGATCGGCACATAGAGGCTGGGCTTTGCTGGGGGCCTCTGTTCTGCAGACCTCCCAGCTGCCCTGGACCAGTGGGCTAGTTGCGGTATGTTCTTTCATGGTGACGGCAGGGCACCAAAGGGCATCTGGAAATACTGAAGGCCTCTTCAGCTTAGGTTTGGAACTGGCATGCTGTCGCTTCTGCCTTATTCTGCTGGCCACAGCAAGTCACATTGCGGGGTCTCCAGTGAAGGAGCAGGGACCTTAAAGTTTCGTGAAAAATATCACTGACACTGAGAAAGTGGAAAATGGGGGTAAGGGGCTAATGCAATCACATCTTACCACAGTTATGAGGGGATAACTTTTCAGTTCAGCATCTGACAATATAGTTTTTATAATGCTCCGTTCCTCACCAGGGTAGTAGTGTCATGTTCCAAATACTAGGGTAAAAAGCAGGGGAACTGAAACATATTTGTAGAGTATGCACTGGAATATCACAGGAGCTACAGACACAGTCACAGGCTTTTTCAGTATAGACACGCTTGCTATGTTCTTTGTGGCTGGCCGGCATCTTTCCGTGCATGCTCACGTATTGGGGGAAGGGGCTTAGAAGTGTCCTGGGTGAGATCAAAACCAAGTGACCTATGGAAGGATTCGAGGAGCTAACTAGGTCTGCCACCGAGAAAATCAAGGAGGGATACCAGGATTGTCTTTACATATCTGGGGTACTATTTGTGGGAGAAGGTTTAGATTTGTTCTGTGTGGCCACAAATGGCAGAACCAGAGAGAATGAACCAGAAGAGGATGAGAAAGAAAGAGGGTTGTGCACCACATGGAGCAGAAGGTTCGAACCAACAGGACTGCGACAACGGAAGCACTCCCATCACAGAGATATTCACGAGGAGGCTGGAGAGGGACACTTGATTACATCATTTTGACTGGCATAGCAGCTATCATCTATTGAAGTCCTACCAATTCCAGGAGCTGTGCTAAGCACCTTCATGATGTTATTTCTAATTCTGAAAATAATTTGGCAATATTGCTCAAAACTTATAGCCGAGGAAATCGTAGTATAGAAAGATGAGGTAATCTGTTCTGGGTCAAAGAGAAAAAGAGTTAGGATCTGGCTCCAGGTCTGTTTGATTCTAGAACTCCAGCTCTTTCCACTACACTCAGCTGCCTGCTGCCCGGCCATTTGTCAGGACAGGGAATTCAAGGGTTAAATGAGGGGGCTGAAGGAGATGAGCTTTAAGATCTCTTCCAGTGCTCAGGGCTGAATCTAAGAGATGCTGCTGGGATACAGGGTTGGAATTAATGCACATTTGGAAGAATAGCTTTTGTACTCCTGGTGATTTCTGAAAAACTCTTGCATGTCTTGGCTGATTGATATTAATCATTAAAGTTGTCCTTCAGTAAGAAGAGGGCTGTACCCAAGATTCAAAACCATATTCACTCTCCACTTTTGCCTTGTAGCCCCTCTTCCAGAGTTCCCTGACGTCCCCCCACTGTGGCTCTGTGGGAGTGAAGGCTGGCAAATGGTAAGGCCAGGAGGGGATGACTCACTTGGCAAAGAGAGGCAGGAATGGGGTGAGGGAGGAAGAACTCTACATCTACATCCAGAACCCCCTTCTTGGTTCTGTTTCACCAGGAGAATTTCTGCATGTTCACTTGCCCTCGTTACCACCACATCTCCCCAACGCTATCTTCGGCCTCCGTGTGACCTCATTAAGGATGTATTCCCTTCCTGACTTCATCTCACAGAACAAGCACCTCTTCCTTTTTGAGAGGAAGCGCCTCCCTTTCAAAGTCAGATTTCTAAGTGGGTGGTCAAGGGGGATTTACCTTCCAGACTGCAAGATTTAATTTTGATATTTTGATATAATTGCTGTAAGCTGATTTAAATATTTCAATGAATAATTTCATTTTGTTTGCATCTTTAGGCTTTTAAAAATGCAGGGTGTCATACTAAAAATTCTAATAAGTAAAATGTGCAATGCATAATAAAATGTGCATATTTTCTCAGTACCATCTGCTCCTCCTAACACTTTAGGGGAGACTTCTTTAAAGGGCTGAAACCTCAGTGGGTACAAAATGTCAATCTTATATAATCTATCACTAGACTTGGGGAGTAACGTACGCTGTTAGGGAGGTATATTAAAGACCCACCCAACCTGTGAAAAAAGAAAAGCCATGTGGCTTCCAGAAAGTCGTGTGTCTATGAACCAAAAAACCCATTTTCCATCATTAGACTCAGTGGCGGCCATGACTACACTATAGGGAATCACAGAATCTCAGGGTGGAGAAGACCTCTGACATCTTCTACCTCAACCTTCTATCTCATGCATTGTTTCTTCCTAAAAGCACCACAGGTAACTTGTTACCTAGTATCTACTTGCACATTTCCAATGGAAGCATATGGCTCCCTAATTATTCCATATAGTGACTTTTCATTCTACTTCAACCGGAAACATTTTTGATGCAATTAACCAATAGTGGTCCGTAATCTACTCTGTGCAAGGTGCTATCTTAGATCCCAAAGGAAAGCTGAGGAGCTCTAAGGAAGCCCCTTGTCATTAAGGAGTCAACAATCTGGTTGGGGAATAAGACATACCCAAGACACATGATAATATCAGGCAGTAGATCTTAAGGGCGAAGCTCTTACAGAGAGCACACGGAAGGATGCAAAGTTCAGAGGAAGCAGAGACCCATCCACTCATGATGGTTCAGGAAGCATCTTGATACCCGTGGTGAAGTGACCCAGAACTTTGAGATTATTCAAGAGATCATATGGTTCAGTCCTTTGCCCCTCAATCACTCTGTACACTCTTTTCTTCCTTTCCTTGGTTTAATCTTAAATATTTGCCTCTCATAGCAACGAACTACTCCCTAATGATTAGAATCCCGTGAGAGTAAATCTGTACTCAGCCACATTCCAGGCCCTGCTTCTTGCTGACAAGTGGGGTGACCTGCCTACAGCACAGGCTCACCTGGGGATGAGGCACAAATCACTTGCTCCAAGATGGACATAAAATATGGCCCACCCCAGAGAAACTGCAGAACAGAGTTTTTGCTTCCTCTTTGTTTTGGTTTCCACAGAAATCTCTTGACACAGAAGTCTCATGACCAAAGACAAAAGGTCAGAAATTGGCTTATCACAGGTAGGCCAGCTGTCACCATTGGGGGCATAACACAAAGTAACAGGTATGTCAAAACCAGTGACCAGAAAATGGTAATGGGAACACTATGGATGGAAAACCATGACAGCAGAGGTGAATCCAGAACCCAGAGCAGGGCAGAAGCTGCTAATGGAAGTCAGTGTCTCCAGAAATGAGAAGAATGGATCCAGGGAGAAGCTGACAGACACACACAGAATTATGAAGTGTAACACTTCATAAATGTTTTAAAGAAATAAAATCTACTTGACAGCAAGACTATTACATTCATTAAATCCTGTTTGGAGAAGGTAAAAAAATCAGCAAGCTGAAAAAACAACTTAACAGTTTGTCATTGTCCTTGGTTTTGTTTTGCTTTCTGGTGCCAAAAGCTGCCACTGGGGCAGCAAGTGCACATGAAGGAGGAACAGGGTGATGCGTGCCTTCAACTCTCACAATTTCTACCAGTTGCACAGCTTCCAACACGTGTCGGATACCACCTTGCTCTTGCTTTGGTGCCCCAGCCCCTCAAGCCTGGGGGCAGGAGAACAAGCAGGAGGAAGCGAGTGATCTACCAGGATGGAGTCATACTTCACAGGGCGAGGGAGACAATCAGTACGGCCACTGCCAGCGGTACGCGGGTGGGAGTTTAGAGACCAGCTCTCCTGGGGGTGAGGGGGACCCTGATTTGTAGTGTTTGCAGACTTCCATGACCTAAATACTCCCATTACGGCCAATTCCAAGCTACTAGCACAAAGCCACTGAGCGCGGAGCTGGGGTGAGATGCTCGCAGTCAGCTCTGGCCAGATGCAAACTCTAGCAGCAGACCCAAAGTCGACACCATCGGTCTTGCCCAGCGTCCTGCTGTACTTCTTCCTATCAGGTGCTCCTGACTCCTCACCTCATGCCTTCTGGGCCTCGCCTAGTGTCAGAATGAACAGTTAATCCAGATCAAGAAGCTCCTCGGGTGGAGGAGGGTGAACCCTCTCAGAGAGATCTACATCACAGCAGCGATTTCTTGAAGTGGTTAGTGCTCTAACCCAGGACAAACATTTTAATGTAAGGTGAGGATGTGGCAGAAGGGAGGCTCCCAGTGCCTTGTAAATCCAGTCCTGCTCTTACTCCCTCTGGGATAACCTGGCATATCACACCCAGGCCAAAGGCATGGAGCCTGCCTTGTGAGTGCGAGGATGTAGGACTAGTTAGAATATTTCCTATTCTGTGGCCCAGTACAGTGTCCAGGAGCTCTGAGTATCTTGGTTGAATTTGGCTTTTAATTATTTATTTGCAATGGTCGGGGAATGCCATGACATAGACAATACACAAGCCTCAAGTGAACCATGACCTGCAATTTCAAACTTCTGCAACTGGCCTTTAAAAAGCAGAGTATTACCCAAGTGGGGAAGAGGCTGGTCAGGCTCACCTCTTTTCTCTGCTCCCACCCAACCCCTGGGGGGTGATGACAGCCAAGGCGAGGGACTCAGAGAAGGGGAAAACCTGGCTCAGCAGCCTCTACAATAAAGGGGATCTGGTCTAATTAGGCCTCTCTCGACTCCTGACCCAGAGAGGCCAACCAGGGAGATGCCTGGTGAAGGAAAAGAACCTGTGCACCATCCCTTCATTCTACCTACTTTCCATCCTGTTGGGGCAGAGCTGTGGATTTGGGGGGGGGGGGGGTGGCAGGCATTTCAAGTGGAACAGCATCTACTTACACGCATGCATACACACACACACACACACACACACACACACACACACACACACACACGCTGTCCCTGAAGCCAGTGGAGAACCGCGCTCGTCTCCCCAGATGACAACACCTAATAGCAATACTTTGTTTTTATAGCACTTAGTTTTCACATACAGAATCACCTGTGTGGAACATGGGAGTTTCACAACTCTGTGCTGTCTCAGGAACCGTTGGCTCAAGTTTAAAGATGAAGAAATAAGGTAATCATGCCTTGGCCATGGTCACAGTGCTGGTGAGTGGAGGCTCCTGGACAGAAATGATCCTCTGGCCCCCAGCCAGGGCTCTTACCTTGGCACCAGTGTCTCTTCAGGGATTAGGTGAATGGGGTGAAGACTGATTATATTGGGAAGAGCTCTACCTTTTTGGCCATCCATGCTACCAGGCTAACTCCTTTACCGGCAGCCCCACTTCTGCTTCTCTGTCCAAGAAGCCCTGCATCCATACAGACCAACCTTCTCACTACAATCACGACACATTCCCTAACAATCACCCTGGAGAGCCTAACAAACCTACCACTTTTCATGGCATCAACACAAGGCAGCTATTGCTGGCACAATTTAGCTAGGACAACCAGAACCCAGAATGCCTGGTGAGCCAGCGGCCATGTGGGTGGAAATGCCAAGGCCCCTGGGAGCTCCCAGCCCTCCCGTGTCGGCCTGCCTCCCCCTCTCTGGTGCAGCAGGTGCTCTCTCCACTCCCTTGGCCAAGCCAACAGCAGGAACGTTCCTCCCTGGGCACAGCTTTTCTTCCAAAGCGTGAAGCTCTATGTAAAAGATGACCCAGATTTTTCGGATGAGCGACTGCAATCTATAAATGTCTAACCAAGTGCATGAATCGCCTAATGTGAAAAAGAGCTCTTAGCTGTGTCGCCTCTGCTGAGCAAGACAGCTGGCCTTCCCTGGAGATTGCTGCCTCAATCTGGACCTGTCACGTCTGAAGAACAAGGGGGCTGAGGGAAGCTGTCCTCGTCAGTTCTGCAGATTGCACACAGTTCTTGAGATGGGAGCTGGGGAACTGGGCTGGCACCTAGAGAACAGGGAGGGAGAGGTGTGACAGGTGCTGGGTGGGCCCCCGTGATCTGACCCTGGGACAACACCATGATCTCAAACTCTGTGAGCCACTGTTGGAAGATAGCACCAACCAAACCCAGCATGCAGCTGCTTCTCTGGGTCCAAATCCCTGGGAGCAAATTATCTGCCTGGGTAGCTATGCTGCCGTTTGAGTCTTTGGTGAGCTACCGTCAGTAGAGCCTACTTGGCTCACGCAGTCATCTTCCCCCACCACAGCAGCACAGGGATGTGTCAGGCAGAGACCTGTCTTGGCTCCCCAGAGGACACAGACAGCTGCCAGCAGGTGGCCGGGAGAGAGGCCAGCAAAGGGGGAGTGGACACAAAGAAAAAGAGACAAACGCAAACAAAACAGGGAGGAAAATCTGGGACAGCACTCTTCCCTTGCTCGCTGGAGCACATTCCTATGGCTTCATTCTTGACTGTTACATTTTGAGCCTTTTTTGCATATTTGTTGTCAGGCCGAATAGGTACTAAGAAGCAGCCTGGGGAACTTCCCAAATGCTCTCCAGGGAAAGAATTAGTACAAGGCCTGACTGAGATGGATTGGTTAGCCTCACAGTCCACCTTCTTCAACAAGTTTTTCTCAGTGTGTGTGACTTGATCCTAACAAACCTCGTTCCAGGCATGACAGAACTGAGGCAATCGCTATGTACTGACATCAGAAAGCACTACGCTGAGTATAGTCTCATCACAAACTGTGCTTTCACCAAAGACTCGGCTCTCAGTGTATAATCCCCTGCAGCGAGCAGTCCTATACGAGACCATCATCAGATCACCATGTAGGCGAAAGCCACTCAGCGAAGTCTTTTGCAATCAGACAGAAGTTACTGTGAAAGTCTCATCCCTCCTTCTTTGGTTGTATAGGATTAGATTACGTTTGACTAAATACAGAAAGGTGCTCAGTAAACTGTGAGGCACTCCGACAGTTGGTGAATTGTTCTTATTTCTCTTGCTGGGTTTGGAATACCGTTTTGTTTTTCTTGTTGCTCCTGTTAGTCTCCAGCTACTCCGGATGGAACTCTTGACTCTTCATGAAACACTATAACCATAACTCAAAGAGTGGCTATCCACTGTGGTATGAAATGCTGCCTGTGCCAATGAGACTGGATTTGGTTTCCTCTCAGGCACGGTCCCGCTCCATGGCAGAGTTAGTTGGGGGCCTTCCTAACTTCCTTGCAATCCTAGGTTTGAAGTGCACCTACCCTTCAGACTCTCAAGACAGAAGGACAGCTCAGAGTTTAGTGAGGTGCCAGAGAAATCTGCATGAGGACCTGAGAAACGAGTCTGGTCCTAATAGACCTACACACCTTACTATCCAGAGAGAACACATAGTAAGACAGCCTTACTATCCAGAGAGAACTGCAGGGATGGGCAAAGAATCTCTTACAGTCTGAGGGACAAAAGAAACTTCCCTCTACTCAGGAGCCAAGAGCCAAATAAGAATGTTCCAAAACACCCCAACTGGTGTTGGGTGCTGTCACCACCTTACAGAAACTGGTGTTGTCACCATCTTACAGAAATAGCCTAAATGCAGCAGTGAAACACAATGCTGATACCAACTAGAAGATGGAAGAGCCAGGAGGATATTTGGCATTGCTGGAGTAAATGCGGCATTGGACTAGAAGAAATGAACCACCTTCACATGTTAGCCTGACCCTGTCTCCTTCTCTGCGTCTTTTTGTTAACACACATGAAATGCTTCTTGTGTGTAAGAGAGTCTTTACGTGTATTAACTCTATGACATAGGTGATATTATTATCTGACAGATTAAGAAAGACACTGAAGCAGAAAGGGGCTGAGCTAACTTCCCCGAGTTCAGTTATGAAGTGGCAGACCAGGGATTTGAACCCAGGCTGCCAAGACCTCAGATAGCTCTGATCATTTCTGAGCCACAGCCTGCTCATTTGCATAGTGAGAACTTGGCAATGTCCTGCCCCCATGCCGCCCAGTAGAGAGATAATCAGGAGATCAGTCGAGATAAGGAAGGAGCTGTGATATCTTCTGGGGAGAACAAGGTCCTGAACTGAGTCCAAACCATGTAACATCTGGTTGACTTGTGGGTCCTGAATATCTAGGCTGCCTGACAGTTGTCACGTAGGCACATGAAACCCTCAGTCTGTTGCTGAAGTGCATTTATTGGTGCTTTCTTGCTGACCACAGTCTCCTCAGATGCTAGCTCTTTTGAGCCTCATGGCAAATCAGTTGGACAGGTATTATTTTTATTATTTTTTGGGAGGTGGGGGGTGGAAATGGGAGAGTAAAGCAGTGTGATCTGCCTCAAGTGACACATCTGATGAGTGATTGCTGGGGCTTACATTCTGGTCTTTTGACACAAGCCCTGCCCTTTCCACCAAATGCCACTGCTTCTCATTCTGAGAGGCGTGACGATTAAAGGCACATCCTTCACCTCAGCACCTGATGGTTGCTGGATCCAGCTTAGACTGTAAATGAGAATACTGACATCAACAACTGCCACCATGGATTGAGCATCCCATGTGCCAGGTATTCTAATTATTACCACCTATGTACGCTAGATGATTCTCCATTTCACACATGAAGAAACACTCAAGAGAAGTAAAATAACTCAGGACTGGTCCCAAAGAGAAGAGGCTGGGAGGAAAGGGAACTACTGTCCTGGTTATCGTTGTTTGTTTTTTAAAAATATTTAATTATTTTGAGAGAGAGAAAGGGAGGGAAGGCGGGTGGGCGAGCATGCAAGTGGGGCAGGGGCAGGGGCAGGGGCAGAGAGAGAGAGAGGGAGAGAGAATCCCAAGCGGGATCTGTGCTATCAAGCAAGCCTGATGTGGGACTCCAACTCATGAGCTGTGAGATCATGATCTGAGCCAAAATCAAAAGTCAGATGCTCAAACGACTGAGCCACCCAGGCACCCCTGTCCTGGTTATAATTCTGACTCCAGGGTTTTTAGTCTATGATGGAAACCATCAGTTTCCTACAGTCTCTAGTCCCCTACTGTACCCATTAACACTGGGTTCATTACCTTCACTTAAATCATAGTGTATAAGAATAGCCATTGGCTAGCAACCACTGTTAACACACAACAGTAAGTACACACTTACTGTGAAGAGTTAAATGCCTTTAGAAGGAAGAAACAGCTAAGGATTTATATTCCCAGGACCTGGAGAATGTGAGAGGATGCAGGGGGGTGGGGGGTGATGACGAGGAAATTTTAACACAGTTTTTAAAAAGAAAGGGTGAAAACAAGAGTTGAGAAACTATAAGGACAAAGCAGGAACTAAGATTTAGATTTGTTATTTCAATCTGTGTTAATGTCACTGGCATTTAATTCCTTCCATTCACAGATCTAGACAGAACAGTCCCTTGACACAGTAACAATAAGAGCTTCTCAGATACCTTTAAGAATCCTTCGTCTTAAGGTCACTGTGCCATAGAACAATATGTCCTCAAGTGAGGAGCCGGATCAAGATGGCAGAGTAGGAGGGTCCTGAACTCAGCGCCTTCCACAGACACAAGAAGCCTGCAACTACATACACAGTAACTCTGAGAGTGACCTGGAGCAGAACAGCTCGTGCACAGCTAAAGATATAAAGAAAAAGTCATATCGAGAGGGGTAGGTGTGGCAGAGATGCCGTCTGGGCAGCACCTACACCCCCAGCATGGCAGTGCACAAGTGAGAGGGTACTGAGGTCCTCTCCGAGGAGTGAGGGGCTTGAGTTCCACCTCGGGCACACCCCACCACTGGGGACCTGCACCCCCACAGATGAGCCCCCATAAAGTCTGGCTTTCAAAATCAGCAAGGCTTAATGCAGACAGAACTAGAGGGCTAAAGGAAATCAAGACTCCACTCTTAAAGGGTCCACACATAATCTCACTCGCTCCAAGACCCAGCACAGAGATGGCAGATGAAAAAATGTCTGGGCCACATGTAAAGGAGATTTACTGATTTTTGAGCATGTGCTAGAGGGGTAGGGATTTGTAGGAACTTTCTCTGGGAATGAAGTGCTTGGAGGCACGACTTTTTTTTTGTCCCCCCTCTGCTTTTGTCTAGCTGGTCCAACAGTGGTGGGTGCCAGTTCTGACACTCTCTATCTACCTTGCTAGCAATCGTCATCCAACACCACTGTTCCCCTGCAGACCTGTCCCACCCAACTCGCCTATGTTGGCAGGCACCCCTCCAAGGGGGCTCTTGCCCTGCCACACCTGGCAGGCATCCTTGGCTGAGACAATGCCCTCTCCAAGTGGCTCCTGTCACATCACACCCAGAAGTTGGCCTCAGCCAGGACTGGCACCAGGCCCGAGTGTCTCCCACTATGCCACACCCAGCAGGTGGCCTCAGGTGGGACCAACGCCCCTCCAAAACACCTCCTACCATTGGGGGGGGGGTGGGGGTAGCATCCTGGCCCACCAGTGTACCCATAACAGTCATGGCTAGGCTTTACAGTCAGCCCTTCCCTCCACCACACACACAGCAGTTGCAGCCTATCCACAACAGGAGGGTGCATATATCCCACACAGGAGATGCCTGTGGAGCACCTTGTTCTGGTGACCAGAGGTATTGTGCTTCTGGGCCCCACAGACACCTTCTACATAAGGCCAGTCCTTCAGGACCCAGAAATGGAGTTAATCTACTGAATACATAGAAAAAAACACAGAGAGTTCAATAAAACGAGGAGACAGAGATATGGTTAAAAAGAGAGAACAAGACAAAAACCTCAGAAAAAGAACTAAAAGAATGGAAATAAGCAATACCTCTGATCAAGAGTTCAAAGTAATGGTCATAAAGATGCTCACTGCACTTGGGAGAAGAATGGATGAATATGGTCTCAATTTCAACAAAGAGAAAATATAATACCAGTATTATACTAGAGGAAACCAACAACAGATTACAAGATGCAGAAGAACAGATCAGTAATCTGGAAGACAGCACAGTGGAAATCATCCATAGTGAATAGCAGAAAGAAAAAAGAATTTAAAACTGAGGACAGGTTATGGGACCCTTGGGACATCAAGTGTACTAACATTTGCATTACAGGAATCCCAGAATGAGAAGAGAGAAAGAGGCAGAAAACTTATTTGAAAAAATAATTGAAATCTTCTCTAACCTGGGGAAGGAAACAGACGTTTAGATCCAGGAACTGCAGGAAGCTCCAAACAAGATGAACCCAAGGAGGTCCACACCAACACACATGATAATTGAAATGTCTAAAAGTTACAGGCACCTGGGTGGCTCAGCTGGTTAAACGGCCAACTCTTGGTTTCAGTTCAGGTCATGATATCACAATTCGTGAGTTGGAGGGCCACCCGCCCCCCACCCCCACCCCCACCGGGCTCGGCACTGACAGTATGGAGCTTGCTCGGGATCCTTTCTCCCTCTATCTCTGCTACTCCCTGGCTTGTGCTCTGCCTTTCAAAATAAATAAAAAACAAGAATAAAATAAAATGTCAAAAGTTAAAGAGAGAATATTAAAAGCAGCAAAAGAAAAGCAACTAGTTACATACAAGGGAGTATCTACAAGACTATCAGATGATTTTTCAGCAGAAACTTTGCAGTGCAGAAGAGAGTGTCATGATATATTCAAAGTGTAACAGGGGGGAGGAATCTACAACTAAGAATATTCTACCTGGCAAGGTTACCTATTAAGAATTGAAGGAGATAGAGTTTCCCAGACAAACAAAAGCTAAAGTAGTTCATCACCACTAAACTGGCCTTGAAAGAAATGTCAAAGAGACTTCTCTAAGAAGAAAAGTAAATGCTATAAGTAGAAGAAAATTAGGAAAGAAAAAATGTCACTGGTAAAAGCAAACATATACTAAGGGTAATGGATCAGCCATCTATAAAAGCCAGTATGAAGGCTAAAAGAAAAGAGTAGTAAAAACAACAGGATCTACAATAATTAGTTAAGTGATACACAAAATAAAAATGTAAAATATGTCAAATACATAAAACATTTAGGGGACAGGAGGTAAAAACGTAGTGCTTTTAGAATGTGTTTGAACTATGTGCTGTGCACATAGGGTGTTATATATGAACCTCATGGTAACCACAAACCCAAAACCTAAAATAGATACACACACACAAAAGGAACCCAAAAATAACATTAAAGAAAGTCATCAAATTATATGGGAAGAGACAGAAAGAAACAGAGATGAACTATGAAAACAACCGTACAAAACAATTTACAAAATAACAATAAGTACATATATATCAATAATTGGACGACCTAGAAGGTATAAATTCCCAGAAGCACATAATCTTCCAAGATTGAATCAAGAAGAAATTGGAAATCTGTATAGAATTATTACCGTTAATGAAATTAAACCAGTAGTTTCCCAGAACTAGAATGAATCATCCTAAAATTTGTATGGAACCACAAAACATCCCAAGAGCCAAAAGTAATCTTGAGAAAGAGGAACAAAGCTGGAGGTATCACAATCCCAGATTTCAAGATATACTATAAAGCTATAGCAACTAAAACAGTACGAGAGTGACACAAAAACAGACACCTAGAAAAATGGAACAGAGAGCCCAGAAATGAACCCATGTAAATTAATCTATGACAAAGGAGACAAGACGACACAATAGGGAAAAGACAGCCTCTTCAATAAATGGTGCAGGGAAAACTCGACAGCTACATGCACAAGAATGAAACTGGACCACTTTCTGACACCATACAAAAAATAAACTCAAAGTGGACTGAAGACCTAAATAGAAAGTCTGAAACCTTACAACTCCTAAAAGAAAACATAGGCAGTAAATTCTTGGACATCTTGGTTTTAGCAATATTTTTTTTTTGGCTCTGTCCCCTCAGGCAGTGGTAACAAAAGCAAAAATAAATAATTAGGACTAGATCAGACTAAAAAATTCTGCACAGCAAAGGAAACCATTAACAAAACAAAAAGGCAACCTATTGCATAGGAGAAAATATTTGCAAATGATATACCTGACAAGGTGTTAATATCCAAAATACGTAAAATACTGATATAGCTTAACACCACCCCAAAAATGTGACTAAAGAATAGGCAGAGGGCACAAATAGACATTCTTCCAAAGAAGACATCCAGATGGCCTACAGATAAATAAGAAGATGCTCATCATCACTCATCATCAGGGAAATGCCAATCAAAACCATAATAAATTATCACCTCATCCCTGTCAGAATGGCTATTATCAAAAAGATAAATAACCAGTGTTGGGGTGCCTGGATGGCTCAGTTGGTTAAGCATATGATTTCGGCTCAAGTCATGATCTTAAGGTTTGTGGATTCAAGCACCTCATTGGGCCCTGTGTTGACAGCTCAGAGCCTAGAGCCTGCTTCAGATTCTGGATCTCCCTCTCTGCCCCTCCCCCGCTCATGCTTGCTAGCTCTCTCTTTCTCTCTGTCTCTCAAAAATAAAATAAAAATGTTAAAAAAAAAAAAAGAAAGAAAGAAATAACCAGTGTTGGTGAGAATGTAAAGGAAACCCTCCTGTGCTGCTAGTGGAAAGGTAAACTTATCCAGCCACTATAGAAAACAGTATGGAGTTTCCTCAAAAAATTAAAAATAGAAATATCATATCTAGCAATTCTACTTCTTGGTATATATCTGAAGAAAACAAAAACAGTAAATCAAAAAGATATATACAACCCTATGTTCATTACAGCATTATTTATGATAGCCAAACTAGGAAGCAACCTATTTGTCCAGTGATAGAGGAATGGATAAAGAAAATGTGGTATGCATATACAATAGACTATTTCTCAACCACAAAAAAGAATGAAATCTTGCCATTTGCAACAGCATGGATGGGCCTAGAAGGTGTTAGGTGAAATAAGCCAGAGATAAACAAATACCTTATGATTACTTATATGTGGAATCTGAGAAACAAAAGAAAGGAATAAACAAAAGAAAACAGAAAAAGACTCATAAATATAGAGAATAACCTGAGGGTTGCCAGAGGAGAGGGGACTAGGGGGATGGGTGAAATAGGCAAAAGGGGTTAAGAGGTACAGTCTTCCAGTTATAAAATAAACAAATCACAGGGATATAAACTACAGTACAGAAAATATAGTCAGTAATACTGTAATCACTTTTATGGTGACAGATGGTAACTGGACTTCCAGTGATCATTTTGTAATATAGATAAATAGCAAATCACTATATAGTACACCTAAAACTAATATAATATTGTATGTCAACTATACTCCAATAAAAAATAAGACAAAGCCCTCAGTGAGAAAATTTTTAGACTAATGTTCAAAAAGCATTTTCTAGTCTTTTCATTTTCATCAGATCTTCCAAAACTTATTTACTGAAAAATTTACATTTTCAGAACTGAAAAGTAAGGGGAGATGCTTGAACAAGTTGAGATCCTGAGTTTCTGTGGGATGTAATAGGTTGATGGCAAGATTTCTCTAATTTTGTAGCCTGTTCAACTGACCAACACCTCCTCAGTCAGCTCCTGGGATCCTGCTCAGAGCACAGGACAAGGCAATGCAAACGGGCAGGACAACCAACCTCACACACATACCCCAGAAATCCCACTCAACAACCCTGACTTGGTTTGCATAACACTTTTCACTTTACAAAATATTTTCACCTGCATATCTCATTGGACTATCACAATAAACTTGGGAGGTGGCTAGGGACTCTATCTCTTTTACAGATGAGAAAGGCACAACAGGGCAGATGTTCAATCTGCCCAACTGGCATCTGTTCAGGTTGATGAGGGCCTGTGCCATACGGGTTATTAAGTATTTTGTATATCACTCCTGGATAAACAACTGGCTCATGGATAACACCATCACCAAAGAGCAGAGTTGGGAGTTTCAGGTTTGGATGTTCTTATCATCAGTCGAGGGATTTTGTTTAAAGAGTGCTGTGACAGGTATGGGGTGGGGGGTGTGCAAAGAGAACCAGGATCCTGTCCCACGAAGTATTCAGGAGCTACCAGGTCTAAAAAAATACGGTACAAATACAGCAAGGGCCTGGAGAGAGGTACCAACAGAACACTAAGGCAGTGTGGAGGAGGGCTCAAATTTTGACAGATGAAAATGGAAGTGAGCATATTCTGGGCTGGGGGAGAAATGGCTTTGTAGGAAACGAGACAGTTACAAGTATATCTGGGAAAAGATGTAAAGCCTAGTTTGCTGAATCAGAAAGCACTGGTCAGGCAGGGAGAGAAATGTGGAAATGGAGATTAGGGTTGCACTGTGGGGACTTCACACACTAAACTTGGGAGCTGCCCTTACTGTGACCTTCACCTTCACCTTCTGCCAGAACAGATGGTCTACAGAAGAAGCAAAGCAGTGTCCTCTCACCTAGCATTCTGTTCTAATTACCACATTTTGCACCTTACAACCTTGGCCCTTCTTTTTTCAAGGTGGATCATCTCTAAAGAACCTTGAACTTATTTTAATTTCTATGTGCATATTTCCCCCTAACCACAAAGACCCAAAGAGACCCAGCCACCAAGGGAAGGCTAGAAAGTGTGTATGTATATGTATGTGCACTTGCTGTCACAGTGAGGTCATATCAGAGTATGAAATGCTGTTCTTCATTAAACTCAACTAATTTTCAATTAAAGAAGACAGTTATTTGCAATTATTATCACTCCCACCTCACTTTGCCAGCCTTAGCATCTTAATTCTGAACTTCCTTCCCCATCCACACCCTTCCCCATCTGCTCTAGAAGCTGAGGAACCATACGGAAGCCATCCATGATTACAAAGGAGCAAAGACTTTAGGGCTCCCTGGATCTGTCACAGAGATGCTGGACCACTCACTTTCAAACAAATTCAGACCCCCCAAATGTGTAAGAAGTCAGCAGGGAGGGGGGCTGAAAGTTGGCAAGGCTTTCGCTTCACCTGCTGGGCTGAGTTTTATCACAGTGGGGGTAAATATCCTCATTTCATCTTTGGTCCCTTAGAAGCACCACCTGGCATATCTGCCCAATCCATACTAGTGACTTAAGTAAAATTATAATTTTCGGCCAGTCCAGAGAGGTCTAGAGCTGAATATGAAGCAGGTGAGCACTTCAATGCTTTCCCTACCTGGTGTGTTTTTTCCCTTTCCCTTCTGCCTCTCAGCACATGTGGTTACTTACAGAAACCATAGGAAAGGTGTCTCTATTAAGGTGTTGGAGACTTCAATAATCGTCAATCACTATTTACATAATAACAGTCATTCTGAAAAGAGATAACATAATAGAAAATGTTCCCAATAGTGTAAAATTTTGGGCTTTGGTAGGTGAAGTGGATCCCCCCACCGTGAGGAGGCCTTAATGAAGAGTTTCAGGGAGGGAGGGGGGTTGGAAATCAGTGGTTTTCTATATTAGAAAGAATATGTTCAGGCTTATCCAGAAGCAAATGAACGTATCAAACCTGATTTTTCAAGACCTCCTGGGTAGCTTAAAAACAAGCAAGAATAAACCAGACAACCTCCCCCAAAACAGGTTCCAAGCCCCCATCTCATACCTGCTAGCATCAAGATAGCTGGGGATGGGGCACAGAATTTTTTTTTAAATCTCTTTAGGGATCTGATGATCGGTCAAGTTTGATTAGGCTGATTGAGACTGTTTAGTTCATTCCACACCCTGGGGTAGGTCTGCAAGCTATGATATGACCCCGTGAGGACACATCCAATTCCAGAGATCAGTGGTGAGGTCTTTTGGCTGTTTTCAGGGCTAGACACAAGGGAAGTAAACAGGCGACCTGGTATCAACATTACCGATGCCCAGTGGGCCTTGGTTAGTTCTAACTTATAAAGCACAATCAGAAGCACATCAGAAATCAGTGTGGGGTGTGCCAGAGGACCATGATCAAAGGTAATTGATCTGGGCCACAGGGAGCTTCCTACTGTTAACTAGCAAAGCTTTCTTCTCAATCGGGCTTGCACAGCCGTATGCTGAGGTGGTATTTTACCCCTGAAGCAGAGATGAGGGCCCTTCAAACTCTCCAAAATAAGGATGTCAGCTCTCCTGGGGTCTTCACAGGCTCTCCTCATTAATGGTGTTTGTCTATGGTGATGTGCAGGCAGTCTTCTTCCCCTCTGCCCCTGGTATGGTAGGAAGTGTTCACTGGGGTCTATCACTTCCCAGGCGTGATGAAGGGACACCAAAAGTTCAATCCCACGGATGACCCTGGTCTACTTTGTTTAAACTGGGGCATTTTATCCATGATATTAAAACACTTCTCATTCCCTTTCTCACCACCCAATTCTTGGCTTTTTACCACTAACAACACTTCTGCCAGGGAGAGAACTCACAGGGGGATTGACTGAACGCTCGTTATTTTATAGCATTTCAGCAACTCTGGTAAAACAATCGGAACAAACTCAAAAGAATGATTAAAAAACAAAATATGTGGGTGGTCTTATTTATCTCCCTACCCTTGCCCTACGAGTCATCACAGGGGAGCCCTGGCCTCTGAGTTACTAGACATTTTGTCCCTCAGATCTTGTTCCTCACATTTTAGAGCACACACAACCACAGAGGAACCCAAAGGATTAGACCAGAGGTGAACCAGAAGTTAGTCATCTGCTGCTGCCTTCACAAGTCTTGCTCTGCCTTCTAGCAAACCCTGCCATGGGGCCACAGATTGCTAAAAGGAGACCTCCCCTCTCTTAAAGTTCCTACAGAATGAACTTCTACAGTTTTCTCATCACCTGTTTGGGTGCTGCCATTGTCTTTTTTTAAAATAACTTTTTCTATCTTAATTGAGGTACAATGAAAGGCACATATCTTAATGTACAGTTTGACATCTTCTGACAAATACATACATCCATGTAACCCAGACTCCTCTCAACACTTAGCATATTTCTATGACTCAGTAAATTCCCTAATCTTCCCAGTCAGCTCCTCCGACTCGACCCACCATGAAGCCACTATTGTAATTTTTTCATATCACAGATTTAGTTTTGCCTATTTTAGAACTTCACATGATTGGAATCATACAGTATGTATTTTTGTGTGTAACAAAGCAAAATGTTTTAGAGGTTAACCCATGTTAACTGTATCAGTGGTCCATTCCTTTTTATTGCTGGGTAGGTATGTTATTCTATAAATAACATTCTTCTTATTCTTTTTGATGTTCAGTGGCATTTGGGTTGCTTTCAGCATGGGATTTTTGGGTCTACAGCTGCTATGGTCCCTCTTACACAAGTCATATTGTGGATACATGTTCTCATTCCTCTTGCGTAAACACCTAGGAGTGGAAGTGATGGGCCATCGGGTAGATGTATACTTAACTTTATAAAAAACTGAACAGTTTTTAAAGTGATCAGATCATTTCACAACACCATCTGTAATGTTTAAGAGTTCCAGATGCTCCGCCTCCTCACCTATTGCTGTTGTCAGTCTTCAGTGTTAGCCTTTCTAGTGGGCGCCTGGTGGTATCTCAGATTATAATTCACATTTTCCAGTAATATTGAGGATTTTTCATGTGTTTATTTGCATTTATGTATCTTCCTTTGTGAAGCTGGAGTTCAACTATTTTTCCATGCAATTACATTGGTCTTTACTATTCGGTTGTTGCAGTTCTTTATATATAGATTTTGAATAAAGGTTCTTGAAAGGTATGTATTGCCAAGCATTTTCCCCCATTCTGTGGCTTGCCCATTTACTTATTTAATGGTATCCTTTGATGAGCAGAATTTTTTTATTTTTATGAAGTCCAACTTACAAAATAGATCATTAATGGCAAGTCCTTTGCATTATGTCTAAAAATACCTGCCCCAAGTTTGCAAAAATATTCCTCTAAATTTCTTTCTAGAAACTTTATTGTTTTAACTTTATATTCAAGTCCCAGACTCATCTCAAATTATTTTTTGTATATGGTATGAAATATAGGTAATGGTTTGTTTGTTTTCATGGATATCACTTGTTCTGTCACCATTTGTTGACATTCCTTTTTCCGTTGACTTGCTTTGGTACATTGCCCATATATGTGGATTTATTTCTGGATTCATTATTCTGTTCCACTGATATATTTTTCTTCACAGTCTTGATTGTTGTAGCTTTACAGTTAATCTTTAAATCAGGCACTGTAAAATTTCCAACTTTACTTTTCTTTTTCAGGTTGTTTTGGCTGTCCCAGGTCCCTTCATCTCCATATCAGCTCTAGTTGTGTCACCTGAAACTCTAGTTTTTGTTCCATTTTTTTCCCCAGTCTTTTCTGAGATACTGACTTGCCTTCAAATTCACAGATCTTCCATTTCTCAATATCCAATGGAGTATATTAAGCCCATCTGGTGAATTTTTCCTTTTGGTGTATTTTTCACTTCTAGAATTTCCACTTGATTCCTTTTATTGTTTCCATTTCTCTATTGAGGTTGCCCATCTGTTCACCTTATTTTTAAAGATTTTATTTTTAAGTAATCTCTACCCAAAGTGGGGCTCAAACCCACAACCTCAAGATCAAGAGTATACACTCCACCAACTGAGCCAGCCAGGCACCCCACTCCCCATTCATCTTATTTTAAATCCTTCAACATCTTTATAATAGTTGTCTTAAATTCCTTATATACTAATTCCAACATCTGCATCAACTCAGTTCATTTCTATTAACCTTCTTTCTTCTGGTCATGGGTCATATTTTCCTGCAGTTTGATGTTACATGCTGGACACAGTGGACACAATTCTGAGAATTTGGATCACATTTCTTTGCAGAGGCAGTTAATTTATGGGAACCTCAAACTGATCCCATCAAGGCTTAGATTTAGGCTTTATTAGGATGGGTCAAGACTAGCTCTTATTCTAGGGCTAGAGTACCTCAACGCCTAGGTTGCAATCTTTTTTATGTTTCAACTGAATGCCCAAAGTGTTCTCTCTCTCCATTCTGGCCAGTTGTAACTGCAGTATTTCTCAGGCGATGAAACTTCTTCTGTCTCACAGACCTCCTTAACTATTTGGTGTCATGGATTCCCACCATGTTTAGTATTTGGCCTAAGACTAAAGGAGATCCCTTCTCCCTAATACCCAACTCCACCAATGCCAGCCATCCCAGAAGCCCTGAATATAAACTCTGTTTCTTCTGTCAGGTAAGACACTGCTATCTGGGCCCTAGTTCCCTATACCACAATTTGTAAAGTGCCCCAAAGCAGAGAGCCAAGATGAATTTTGGGTTTACCTTGTGTCTTTTGATTTCATCCACAATTACAAGTCTGTCCTGTCATTCAATACCTGAAAATACCTGCTTCACATATTTTGTCCAGTTACATAGTTGTTTACAGAAGGAAAATAGTTCTAGTACCCAATATTTAATTACAGCCAAACCTGGAAGTTCTTATTTTGATGTTTAATACCTTTACGAACAGGAAGCTTCAGTTGTTTGCTGAAATTTAAATCCATTTATTCTTCATCCTCTCGGAGGTAAAGAATTCATACCAACTCTTCTTTGCTTAACAGTATCAGGGCATATGTATGCCCAACACTGTTAAGTCAAAGAAGAAAGAAAAAGCCACTTATTTGTCTTCTTTTCAGGTGCTGCCAATCTTATATTCTCATAGATTCTATTTCTATATCATTTCTTAACTGTTTATCTCCTCTATCCTGTCTCTAACATTCCATTCCTATCTTAAGACCCAGAGACTAAACCTGAATTTAATAACACTTTGTACTCTAGTGTTTGGTCAGGTCTTGGTGCAATAGACAGATATTGTTTTGTATGCCCAGAACATCAGCCTTCCTTTGGGAAACATTACTTCCCCAACTTCACTCATGTGGTTCTAGAGAGAAAGGCTCCATTCTTAAATGACTCCACCCTTGTGACCACAGATCACTGGTTCAAGCAGTAGCCTCAATTGGAACCAATCAAGTTCTTCCCTGGCAATTTTTTCATTGAACTTGAGGGGGGAAAAATTAAATCTCTAATGGTAAGAGATGCAAGATTTGCAGATGTTAGTGCCATACTTCCTGTCCATGAAGGAAACAAATCTTCACTGAAAGAGAATGATTAACTGCCAAACAGAAGCAAGCCAGTGAGAGAAGAGAAAGAGAACAGATAGAAGAAGGGGAACAGTAAGGGCAGAGAAAGAGACAGAGACATGTTAGTGTCTCCTGATAATGTTCTAGTCCCTAATTTCAGATGTTCCCAAGGCCTCCACAGGCATCCTATAGGCATCCTAAGGCATCTTCTCGTGCCTTAGTTATATGAAATACTTACATTCCTTTTAATAAATTCCATAGGATAGTTCATGTTAGATTTCTGTCATTGTTCTAATAGTTTGAGAAATGAGAGAATTGCTTTATTTACTGAACAACTTATTTGCTGAACTATTAATGTAGCTCAAGTTCATGTAAAATTTTAAAATATGTATAGCACTATTTCCTAGGCTCATGCTTGTCTATCATTATAACATCCTGGTTATTTCTTTGACAAAGCCATTCCAGCCACATATCTCCATCTTAAATCTCCAAAATGTGGTTTTGGATCCTTTGGCAGTTTGTATTAATCTGAGAGACTGATTCACTAACATTCGAGTCCATGGCAATAATGATTACTACTATTTTTGAGTATCTACTGTGTAATGGCATTTTGATAATATTTTCCATAAATGCTTTATTTATAATAAGAGACCATATTTAATTTTCACCCAAACTAAAACCTTTCATATTTTTCACCCTTACCATCTATCTTGCAGATGAGAAAATGACAGTAAAACAGCCTGTCACAGGCCAGCCTCTCGTGAGTGGTAGAGTCAGGACAGATCCCAAAGACCATGGTGCTATGTGGTCTCCCATGGGTCCCTCTGCAGTCTGCTCACTACCTTGCTGAAATCAGGCTGTGCCAAAGCCATGGCATTTTCCAGATCAAAACTGGCTGTGTGAGGGTGAGGTGCGGTGGGGAGAGACTACAACATTCTCTCACTTCACTCCAACTCCCACCTGTGATGATGGGGTTGAAGATGAAAGTGTTCGGTTTTATTTTTTGTCTTTCTGGATACAAGAAATTCAACATCTCTATGCTGAATAGAGAACAGGCTGCATGTGATGGGGAAAATCGAGTACGGGACATGAATAAATAATTTCAGTGATATGGAAACAAAGTACCCCATTTTTATTCTTTACTCTCTGCTTCCCTCCTTAACACAAACCTGGTACTCTAGCTCATCATCCAAGAAAGTTAGAACAATACATTCCTTTGAATTTTCTTTAGTTCTTAATCATCTACTTTTCTTAGGTTTGAGAACACTTTTCAAGATCTTATGGAAAGTTATATTTATTTCTAAGATTTTATTTTTTTTAAGTAATCTCTACACCCAATGCTAAGCTTGAACTCACAACCTCAAGAGTTGCATGATCTACCGACTGGCACTCCAAGATCTTATGGAAAATTATAAGCGTTTACCACAATGGGCAAAACAATGTGGAGAACCTCTACGGGTTTGGCCAGCTTCAACAACTATCAACACATGGCCAATTTTGGTCCATGTGTACCCCACTCACTTCTCTGTCTCATATTAGTTTAAAACAAATCCCAAATGCGATATTTCAACAGTAACTATTTCAGTATAGACTTTTAAGAATAAGGACTCTTAAGAAAAAATGCATTAACATGCCTAAAACAAAATGAATAGTAATTCCCTAACATGAGAATTATCCAGTCAGCATACAAATTTCCAAATACAAATAATCATATGCTAACATAATTACCAGTGTATGTGTGTATGTATATGCACATACACACATGCACACAATTTTTAGAAAAAATATTCATACACTATGACTGGGTGAAATGTCCCTTAAGTCTCTCTCAATCCAGAGAGTTCTTCTCTAGCTTTCTTGCAATTTTGAGGGCACAGTTTCTTAGTTAACTAAAGCTAAGTCCATCTCAGGTAGATATTGGTGGTTTCAGACCAGGTAAGGGGACTCAAAGCCACTGGGGACAGAGAGGGTTGGGGAACCATGGGTATAGTAAGTGTAGGGAGTTTTCCTTTGGGACTTGAAGCAGGACCAAACAGGTGAAGCCCAGAGTCAGGCGCTGAGATCAAGTACTCAGCTTACCCTTGGCATTAACTGAAGGGCCCGGCAGCCAGCAGCATGAGTACCACAACTAAGTTCTGGGAGACAGCACATAGAAGCTGGAGGGACTCACTGTGTGACCTGAACTACCTGGGAGTAGAGGTAAATGGTAAACCCACCAAGGCAGGTTTGGATCGAGTAAATCTGGAACCCATGATGCTAATGAACTGGGGAGTAAGAGGGCAAGGGAGCACGAAAACCCCCCTATATACCTGGCATTAAATAACTGGAGGTAAAACTGACCAAAATGATTAAATGCTCATCAGATTTAAGAACTTTCTGTAGACTGTACTAAAGTCTAACACAACAGACTCATAAATGCTAATTCTGGAATACTTCTTGGCCTCCTAAATGCTGTGGGTGCCCTCTTAAAACTTAGAAAAATGAGTCCTGGATGGTGGTTCAGAGTGATCAGTGAAGGGAAGCCAGACATGGCTACATTTTCTCCTCCACCCCGGAAATTCCCAGATGACTTCATCTCTGAGCGCTGGACTACTCTGGTTAGCCCATTCTCTCCTTCACTATGAAACTGGCAATCTCTGCTTCTCCCTCCCCCCATCAAGAATAGTGCCTCAATCATAAGTTGATGGACATTTAGGCTCTTTCCATAATTTGGTTATTGTTGAAAGTGATGCTGTAAACATTGGGGTACAAGTGCCCCTATGCATCAGCACTTCTGATGTTTTATGTTTTATGTTTTATCCCTTGGGTAAATTCAGTGATTGTGGTTTATATACACAATTGAATACTACTTGGCAATGAGAAAGAATGAAATATAGCCTTTTGTAGCAACGTGGATGGAACTGGAGAGTGTTATGCTAAGTGAAATAAGTCATACAGAGAAAGACAGATACCATATGTTTTCACTCTTATGTGGATCCTGAGAAACTTAACAGAAGACTATGGGGGAGGGGAAGGAAAAAAAAAAAAAGTTAGACAGGGAGAGCCAAACCATAAGAGACTCTTAAAAACTGAGAATAAACTGAGGGTTGATGGGGTTGGGAGGGAGGGAGGGAAGGGTGGGTGATGGACATTGAAGAGGGTACCTGTTGGGATGAGCACTGGGTGTTGTATGGAAACCAATTTGACAATAAATTTCATTAAAGAAAAAAAAAAGGATAGTGCCTCAAGTCCTCACTTTTTTTGTCCACTTCAATTAATCATTGGTATCCCTCCAATCCAAACTCCATCCTGGCAGTATCTTCTGCTTCAAGATTTTGGAAAGAACCTCAGCAAGGCCCTTGACCACTCTCTGGAAAAAACCAAAGTACTCAACGTGGCCTATGCCACACCACTGCCCAGCACCTCTCTTACTCTGCAGAAGAATCACAGATGTACCAAACTGTGGCATCTTTGTGTTTCTGCTGTGTATCTTTCCCAGTGGCTACTTCTTAAGATTCTCTCAGAAAGTTAATAAAGACAGGAGATTTTTTTCATTGTTTCTCAAAGCAAAGCTTCTCTTCAACAAAAGCCATCTGACTTTCTCTGTGCATTAAAAACAAAACAAACCTTCACATCTAGAATTTTAAGCTAATGGAAGCATTTTTTTGTTTCCTTGATTTATCATAACTCTAATCAGTCATGCTTATAGCACTTAGCATTAGAAAGAAATGAGTAGCTACTTTTCTTGATCCTTGTTAGGCTCATTTTACTTGCCAAACAACCTTCAACTTTATGTCCCACATTTGAAGAGATTATGGCAAAACTTTAAAAAAAAAAAATCAATTTGATGATTGAGTAGCAACTTTGTATGCTAGCATACCTCTTTACCAATACTAATATTGGTTTTAAGATAACAATTGTTTAAAATGTGAATTATGGAAAACAAAGAGTTAATAACAGTAAGTCTACCATAGAAAAGTCAATAAGACTACAGTACATGTAAACATGCACAGAAGAGAATAGAGGGAGATATACCAAACAACGTTCATAGTGCTTATCTTGCTCTTGGTGGTAGGAAGGAGGACTGCAATTCTGTTCTTTTTGCTCATCTGTATTTTCTAAATTTTCCGTAGTGAACACAATTTTTAAAGTTATTAAAATGTGAAAAGTAAATATGAGAGCTAAGTGTCAGATCTTTGTAAATACAAGAACTTATAAAAGGGTGGGGATTAAGTGATAATATGTATCTATAACATATTAATACAAACACCATATTGTTCACAGTAAATACTCAAGTTAACTACTACTAAAATAGTTTAAAAGTCTATATAAGTGGTAAATTTTATGCTATGTACATTTTATGATAGTAAAAACATGTAAGAATATAGACTCACTCTATATTAATAACTTAGGAAAAAATGGATTTAAATTTGGTTGGTTATCTAAGTCTCCACCCTAAGGGTAC
The DNA here is from genome assembly GCF_018350195.1 of Panthera tigris. Classification (NCBI taxonomy): domain Eukaryota; kingdom Metazoa; phylum Chordata; class Mammalia; order Carnivora; family Felidae; genus Panthera; species Panthera tigris. The sequence goes on along the minus strand of NC_056665.1, from coordinate 64,060,206 downwards.
TGGCTTCAAATAGAACAAAGTATTTTCTTTAAACATAGAAATTACTTGTAAAGAACTTTCTTCAAATTCACATTCAATATCATGATCAAGAAGACCTTATGATACCTTCTCCCAGACACTGTCACTTTCAGAAGTCACTTCAACGCCATCATGGCGAGGGGAAACTGAGGCCCTGAGTGACAAAGTGACTGTCCAGACTCTCTGGTTTTAAGCCAATGAGTCTCAGAAACAAAACTGGAGGCTTCTTTTTCTTCAGCAAAAACCTACTGACAAGCTTTCACTGATCATTCACAAGAGTGGGTTACAGAACTGTATCATACAATAGATTTACTCAAACTTTGATTAAAATGACAATGGAGCATTCGCTGTATCTGTGTAAAAAGGATATTTTTAAAGAAAATTCTGAGTTAATAAAGCAAAAGATTTTAAACATGTGGTGCAATTTAACTACATAAAAATGTAAAATTTTTAGACATTAATATCCCAAAACCAACATAAAATATGAAAATAGAATTGGGGTGGGAGGGATGCCTATAGAAAATGGTATTCAAAGAGCTTTTCATTTAAAAAGCTTTTGCAGGGGTGCCTGGGTGGCTCAGTTGGTTGGGCGTCCGACTTCGGCTCAGGTCATGATCTCACGGTCCGTGAGTTCGAGCCCCGCGTCAGGCTCTGTGCTGACAGCTCAGAGCCCGGAGCCTGTTTTGGATTCTGTGTCTCCCTCTCTCTCTGACCCTCCCCCATTCAAGCTCTGTCTCTCTCTGTCTCAAAAATAAATAAACGTTAAAAAAAATGTTTAAAAAAATAAATAAAAAGCTTTTGCAAACCTCTAATAATAAGAACATTAAACAGTGATAAAGGGTATGAATAGTTCACAAAACTGGAAATATAGTTGGAAAAGAAACTTATGAAAACATATTCAACAAAAGCCTGGAATTATTTATATATATATAAAATAAATACCGATCTACTTATCTATCCAACTACCAATAGCACCTGTTACCACGTAGCGGGAAATGGAGGCAAACGAGTACATAGATGGACTCAGAAACAGAGCATATAACACGTGGAGAACGGAGGTCACAAAACTGAGGTCTGGCTGGTCAGAAATGAGAGACAGCTGAATCATGGGGAATGTTTAGAGGAGGTAAACCAAAAAGGCAAAAATGAAAACAAACAGTTTCAACTTCTGAGTGAGACTGAGTTTTAGTTTTAAGTTCCACTGTCACTTTAAGAAAAGTTTTCAACTTCAGCCACATTTGATTTTCTTATCTCTAAGCTGAGGTGAACTGTTCCTTTTCTTTGAAGAGCACATGGAGTTGTTGTATATGACTGTTACATGAAGGAAGCCAAAGGATGACAAAATATTTCTCCTAATTAGGGGATACAAAATAACATTTCTGGTTTTACCACAGACACCTCGCTATGTAAGTAAACCCTGCAGCTGGGAGTAAGTGCTACGCTCAGAAACCTTTAACAGTGGCCTTTCCAGGGACAGGGTTCAACAGGAAGCCCTGATTAGTAACTAATGTATGTGAAGCCCTGATTAGTAGACAAACATTTATTCCATGGTATAAATACCCCAAACCCAGGCCAATTTCAAGCAATCAGCATGACTTCACGGATCAGGGGGCGGGGAGGAGATGCATATACTACAGCATACCACCGTGTAGCATTCATACCGTGTGGGGACCACAGGCATAACCTCGGGAGAATAGAGAATAATAGTAAAATGTGGTCATGCATTAGGAAATGATGAGTTTTGAGGGTTCTTACCTTCATTTAAAAAAATATTTATTTTTGAGAGAGAGAACGAGAGAGAGACAGAGAATGAGCAGGGAAGGGGCAGACAGAGACACAGACAGACAGACCCACACACACACACACACAGAAACTGAAGCAGGCTCCAGGCTCTGAGCTGACAGCACAGAGCCTGACATGGGGCTTGAACTCACAAACCATGAGATCATGACCTGAGCGGAAGCCAGAGGCTTAACCAACTGAGCCACCCAGGAGCCCCTTCATTTTTTAAAATGTTTATTTATTTTTGAGAGAGAGAGAGAGAGAGAGAGAGAGAGAGAGAGTGAGTGAGTGTGCAGGGGAGAGGAAGAGAGAGAGGGAGACAGAGAATCCCAAGCAGGCTCTGTGCTGTTAGCACAGAGCCGGACTTGGGGCTTGAGTTCACAAACCATGAGATGATGACCTGAGCTGAAACTGAGAGGCAGATGCTCAACTGAGGCCACCCAGGAGCCCCTTCATTTTTTAAAATGTTTATTTATTTTTGAGAGAGAAAGAGAGAAAGAGAGAGGAGAGAGGAGAGAGGAGAGGGGGAGGGAGAGAGAGAGAGAGAGAGAGAGAGAGAGCGAGCGAGCAGGGGAGAGGCAGAGAGAAAGGGAGACAGAGAATCCCAATTCTCTGGGATTGAGGGACAGAGAATCCCTGATTCTGACAGAGAATCAGGCTCTGTGCTGTTAGCACAGAGCCTGACTTGGGGCTCGAGCTCACAAACCGTGAGATCATGACCCGAGCTGAAACTGAGTCAGACGCTCAACTGAGGCCACCCAGGTGCCCCTCTTACCTTCATTTTTAATATATAATTTCAGGTTTTTAATGGTGGTTGTGTCTAACAACTGGCTTGAAAACTCCTGAAAATCTAATACTGCTTTTGCAGATTAAGAGCTTCAGCACTGTAACGGCACTAAACCGAGTATGGTGCTGGTGAAGCCAGCCTTGCTTGGGCTCTTCGTCTTCCCCTGTTGTCTCCCTCTCTAGGACAACCCCAGCTAGGTGGTAGCCCAAACTACCTGCAGAACAAGCCACCAAATCCAGCAGCTGTAACCGCGCCAGCAGAAGAGGGTCGGTCCCACCACCAGGAGGAGGGCCTGGGGCAGGACCCGCACTTCAGACCACCTCCAGTGGCCTCCGCCCAATCACTGCTGTTTCGGTCAACTACTGATTACAGTGCTTTTGCTTTCACATCCCTTCCTGATGTGTTTCCATCACAGACTCAACAACCTTCATGTCAACAAGTGGCCTTAAAATATCTGTTGGTAGGGGCGCCTGGGTGGCGCAGTCGGTTAAGCGTCCGACTTCGGCCAGGTCACGATCTCGCGGTCCGTGAGTTCGAGCCCCGCGTCGGGCTCTGGGCTGATGGCTTGGAGCCTGGAGCCTGCTTCTGATTCTGTGTCTCCCTCTCTCTCTGCCCCTCCCCTGTTCATGCTCTGTCTCTCTCTGTCCCAAAAATAAAATAAAATAAAATAAAATAAAAAAATTTTAAAACATCTGTTGGCAAAGCAGCACTTTTGGAGAAGTACTTAGATGAAGCACCTCTCCCGTTTCCCAGCATTGCCACGCTCTGTCCTATGGGGGACAAGCATACAACGGGGTCCAGTGCCCTAAGCACTCCAGTAAACTGGTCTGAGCATGGCTTAAAGGCAGAAATGCAGGCGAGGAATGCTGCCTTTGAGTGCAAAGAACCAAACTGTAGTTGCAAGGAACACCCACGCTGTCTATTTCCACGGCCAAACCGCTGACAGGCAGGAAGTTTGGAAGGAAGTTGGCACAGTTGAGAAGGGATAGCAAGTGTGCTGTAGGACAGTATTTCTCACAATCAGTTCGTGGGTCACCTCCATCAAAACCACAGCGACTGCTGGCTGAATGAAAATCTCTGGAGTTGACCCTCAGGAATCTAAATGCACACACCCCACCCCTGATGATTACTGTTCATGTTCAAGTTGGAGAACCTCTGGTAGAGTAGAAAGAACAAGAGCGTCGGGGACAAGATCCCAGCGGCTTTCCAACTAATGAACTGGGCCAAGTTCCCCAGGTTATGTGACACCCCGAGCTCCCACTCCCTGTTAATTAGGATTGTTGTAAAGATTGATGGGCCCAGTTCAGGTAAACGCACAGTACCCTACAGCCCATAAGAAGTAAGTGTTCAACCAACGTCAGTCCACTGTCTGTCTATGTCTCCCAGTGGTAACCCTCATCTCTCTGGACAGAGGAAAGCTTGCCGTCAACACCACCAGGCAGGAGAGACAGATTCGAGTGACAGGGGTTTCCTATCTCCTTCTTTCTTGAGTCTGGCAGTCACTGTACCTCACACCCATGAGAGGCGGACACGCCAGGCTGGGCACTGGGTGATGCCAGCCTGTCGAAGATGCAGCAAAGGTACTGCTTGGAATAAATAGCATCTGGATCACAGGATGTGAATTCGCTCCAGAGGGCTAACGACAGGCACGCCCTGGAGCTGTTCTGATGCCTAGAAGCCTTAGAACATGGGTGTCCCAAGGACCATCCTTTGTATGTGACACCCAAGCACCTGGGGGTTCCACTGAGGAGGCTACTGGGTCACCTTGGGTCTTCTTCACAAAGGACCTGTGTTCGACAATGGACATGGCTTTCAGTCCCTTCTTGACACTACACTTGGCTTTGTTCCTTGGAGTTGCCCGTCCTTGGGTCTGAGTGCCCTTCGACATCATGGCCCTTGGCTTCTGGTCTTGTGTTCCTGTTGCCTCTGGACACCTCACTGTGGTGCACAGACTGTAACCTGCAGAGTGGTAAGAAATCCCTAGCCTTCCCTTTGCCACAGAGGGAACTGTGTGTGGTCCCAAAAAGTGTGTGTTTGCCTTCTTTGGCTCCAATTTTTAAAAGTGGGTGTAGTGTTTTGCCCTTAACAAGCTGAGGTCTATAAAATACGTCTAACATCTAAGTGTTCTGTGCTGCAGAAAATATACCTATTAGTTTGGGAGTTCTTTGTATAGCATTAGCACAATACCTATGGGAAATTTTAATTAACACTTTGCTCAAGATAGAATTTCAGGCAGACATATATATGTGGGGTCCAATGAACAGTCCTCATATTGAATGAGTTTAACTTCTAATCTGGGGGAGACCAGGCCTGCAGAAGGTGGGCACAGGGTTCAGGTATGTCCCGTGTGGCATGCAGGTATCCCATGCACAAAGAGGGGCCTTCCTGGGAGAGGGGTCTGAGTGAGCCCCAGCTCAGGTTGCAAGGGGCTGCTGGGGACAGAGGAAAAAGCACTCGAGCAGCATGTTTTCTCTCTAGACTGAGGGCACGAGGCAAATTGCGTCAATTCTCAGAGGCCCAATTTATTTTCTCATTTGTCCAGGGGAGACAATACCACCTGACCCTCCAATTTCAGAGCTGTTTTGAGTTTAAAAGAAAACCAATACATATGGAGCTCCAATAAAAAATAAACAACGCTCTATAAATATAAAGGTATCAGCTAAGCTGCGTTTCCCTTCACACTGACAGGTACGACAGAGACGCTGAATGTCCGCCTACACCCCACCTGGGAGCAGGAGGGTTCCTTGCTGAGGGTCCCTTTCTGGGACACGTTCACAGCTTTCTTTCTGATGCTGCTGAAAGTTGTATGGCATTCAGAAGGGAACAAGGGAAGTTTTGTGAATTTGGACATGAGAAGCCTTCCGTTTGGCCCCAAATGCTGGCAGCCCTCTTAAAAAGTGAAAACATTAAAAACCAGATGATCTCATAGGTCTTTTCTACCCCTGAAACAGATGGTGTGATTCACATACGTTTGACATAAATGTACCAGGTTGTGATGATTTGCCTCATTATGCTCAGCTGAAGAGTGGATTAACGGGCAATAATTTGCTGAGAATGTAAAGCATGACCTCCAATTAAAACAGAAGGTGGGAGTGGGTTGTCTCATGGTTAAAGCAATGAACTATGACTCAAGGCTCTAAGTTTCTAATCACAGATCTGTAACCCTGTATGTGACAATAGGAGGCTTGCTGTGAGACCTTCAAGACTACCCTTAATATGTACGTGCTGGTCACCCATCCTTAAAAGCATTGTCATAAGTCCTCTCTCTGAGAACAGTGCGGGTGGTAATTAATGGTTAATAACACTAAAAAGAGAGGCATCAGTAAAGATGCTAAATCCAAATGTCTATAATACCTCAGCGAGTATTCAGGCTATTACCTAGAGATGCTAGAAATATGCAAGTTCCACAGTTTCCAGAAGGTTTCTCTGTTGCTTTCCCCCTTCAAGTCAACCATCTACCCCATCCAGCACTGCGCAACAGACTTTCTGCCATACATGACGGAAATATTTTGTTTACTCTGTTCAGCAGCAGCTACCACTTGCAGATACTGAGCACTTGAAATATGCCGGGTGAGGCTTAGGAACTACATTTTACATTTACTTTAATTTTAATTAGTTGAAATGTATATGTAAATAGCCAGATCTGGCTAATAGAAACCATACTGCACCATACTGCTTTAGCTAATTCAAACCTCCTCAAAGCATCTGCATGAAGGTGCAGCTGAAAAGGTAGTAGAAATTAACTAATTAGTCTTTATGCTCAAAACAGGTGTTTTTTCCTTTTTTTTTTTCCTCCCCCCAAGTTGGTGGGAGAGTGGCTGCAACCAGAGTCTGAAGTGCAAGATTACCAAAACCAAACCAATAATAAAAGTCTCCCCACATGTCTGTACCATTTCCCTCTCTTTTCACAGGCATTAAAATAAGACATTTCAACTCATTAACAAAAAACTAAGCTAGACTGCTTTCTTCTAAAGCAAAACTTTCCGATACAAACATGGGAAAATAACTAGTAAGAAGAGGTTCAAGAGAAACAGAAGGCTCACTCTACTATTTTCGGATCACCTCTGAGGAGACCTCCAGAAGCACCGGCAGGCACTCTGCCACGGATTATTCTTTGTCAAGAGCTGCTCATGATCCCTAGCTCTGCTCACCTCTGTTGTTCGAACTCTGCTCCCCTCCCTTCCCCGGTGACACATGGCCACGATACCCCATGAGTGAAAATCACGTGCTGTCTCTCACTCCCTCCAGACATAGCATGTCTTTTCTTTTCCACCTCTCTCATATAAATTCTGTGGCAGGAAACCGTGCATGCATACTATGCAAAACTTTGAGATCTTACTTACCCACCTTTCCCCTGCAATCCCATGGCCAAAGAGGAGTTTGAACAGTGGCTGTTCTCCCTAATCCATCCTTACCCTTGAAATGAACTTTCTCAAAACTCCACATGTATAAAGAATTTATTCTTCCTACATGCCTTGGATTATTTCCCTGCCTTGTGTATCTATCTTTTTTCCCTTGAAAGGTGCATTTCTCAGGTATTCTAAGCTCTGATACTGGAACAGGGGTCTGGTCACAGTAATTCTCCTTGTGCACTGCCTAGCCTGTGTCTGTTGCCATTAGGGGCTTAATCAGTGCTTCCTCAGGGTGGATAAGATTCTTGGACTCTATGGGATTTTTAAAGCTTTTGGGTTTTAGGGTACTTTTTTCAGTTCAACATATTCCAGAAAACAATACATCTTTTGCCTCTGTAGGATTTGTTGAGGGGAGTGGATTAGGCTTGGTTCTTTTGGGGAAGGACTTCAGAACTGGTCATCTATTTCTCAGGTAGATGTCATGATTATTGGAAGGTTAGGAAAACAGCTTTGACCTCAGCCAGCAGTTGCCTGATTGGCACGAGAGGAAGAAAGTTAGTGATAAATACATTCCCGGTCCCCATTTTCTCAAAAGTGAAATGGAAAAAGAATAAACATCCTTATTCCTGAAACAGCAACAGTGCCCTGCAAAAAGACTGGTATGTAGGACTACCAAGACTACGTGAGGATCTTTGTAGTTCATTCCAGTTGGGAGCCAGTTGAAAGTAAGACCCAGGAAGAACAATGGCTCCTCATAGCCACCTGCCCGCTAGTCTCCTGACTTCTAGGTTCACCTCCTTGCTCGTGTATTTTCTAAGATTATTTTAAAACAGACAATCATTCATTCCATTCATTCAGTTAATTTTTCTTAACTGAAAAATTAGAGTGTAAATACATACAAATTTAATTAAAATTTGAGGCTCACCTAGTAATAATAAAAGTGCTCCCTCTTTTCCAAGTTAAAAAGCCTACAACAATATTGCAGTGTTCTCAAAGTGAGTACGTGGGTCAGCTACATCAGCATCACCTGGGAACTTGTTAGAAATGTAAATCCTTGCGCCCCACCCCAGATCCACCAGAGGAGAAACTCTGGGGACAGGGCCCAGCAATCTGTGTTCATAAAAAAGATAACCTCCGTGTGATTCTGCACCAACATGTGAGAACTGCTGCTTTAAACCAATGTGGAAATCATAAGAACTACTCAATTTTGTACTTGAAGTGTACTAAACAAGTATCCCTAAGATGTCAAATCTTTCCCGATTCCATAAATAAGGTCTGGCCCAACGGTAAACATGTCCAGCCAAGAATCCCTAGTTCTGAATTCTAACTGATTTGCGTGTTGTGCTGCCTGGGATCGGGTCGAGCCTCCCCTACATCCCCCAGGAGGCTCCACGAGGGTCTGAGATGGGCAGGCACTTCTGAGCTGAGCCACCTGTGCTCATCTGCTTCCTGGTGGGAGACGCAGGGGCTCAAAGGGGGCACAGAGGGGGGAGCAGTGATGCTGGAAATCTATGAATTTTCCATCGATTTTAATAATTCCTTTTTTGAGGGGAACCAATATATAGTATTTTTCAATCACTATTTCACAAATCACAATCCAAAAAAAGACAGTGCTTATAAGATTTTTTTAAAAAAATGGGCATCTTTGCAGATAACCGCTCGTGAGCTGCATGAAACCGTGCACCCTTCAGGCTGAGAATGGTGATGACAGAGGGCAGCATTCTAGAGAAGTCACGGTCCATGTGTGTGTCTGCTTACCCCCCGCCCAGATCCCTGACCCCCAATCACAAATACTTCCTAACCAGTATCTTCCAGTCACAGACATTCTGGCTTTAAATCCTGTCCTTTCCTAGTCCCTCACAACTACCCTCCATTTGTAAGGGGGATTATTACACTCTATCATCCACATGATCCAAAGGCTTTCAAATTTCTGTTTGATAACAGTGTTTGCTCACGTAACCTTGTATTTGTGTGCCCTACGAACACAAGGGCAGAAGAATGTCAAAGCACCAGAGGCACAGTAGCATTTTATGAGATTTCTCATCACAGGAACAACCTCCATCCTAAGAGAAATGGAAATGCAAACTCTCCTCCGTAACTTTTCTCACTTGAAATCACGCCTCTCATCACGACCTATTACACCCACACAGTCATGTGCCATAGGCACTGCACACGGTCTCCAACATTTCAAAGGCTCAAAAGATATTTTTAAAGCCAAAATACAATCTAGGTTGCTATTCCACAAAGCAACTTTTTAAGGAAGAACAAAGTAATAGATTTTTATGCATGTGGGTAGTTAGCAAACTCACCAAAAGACTGAATGCAGCTGTCGATGAGATCGTCCAGGCTGGCTCCTTTGGCTAAATGTCCCAGAGACACCATCATGCGGAACTGGGTGATCTGGGCCAGGCTGGGATGAGAAGGGAAGGGGCTGCTGGCTGACTTTGCCTCTAGTTTTGCTTTAGTGGCAGCTCTGCAGCCATGAGAAGGTTTCCTGGGGAAAGAGGGGAGGCAGTGAGTGCAAGCCAAGCAGCCAGGGGACAGACAGACTGGCAGCTCCAAGCTCTGAAGGCAGATTGGGCAGGAAAGGAGTAGAGATAAGACAATTAATCCTGAGAGTTGGGCTGATAGAAGACATACCCCTCCCACTTGGCAAACGCACCAAACGGACTGGTTGGCTGTTAAAGAGACATCTCCCAAGCAAATAATAAGGTAAGATTTCAGGGCTGCAACGAGGGCTCTTCAGTCTGGGATTAGAATTGCTTTGGCTTGCTGGCTCTGGCTCCTGAACCAGAGAGGCAGAGGCCAGGCCACGTAGGTAGTCCTTAGCTCCTACCAATATTTTAGCTGGAAGTCCACTGACTTGGGTCTGAAGCATTGTTTTATTTGGTCTCATCTTCAACTAAATTCATTCATCTTGAGTAATACCAGAGATGCTGCAGAAGGTCAGGTGGCCTCAAAAACACCTCTGAACTTTAGGGGAGAAGTCAAAGACTAAGGACCCATGTGCAAGGGAGAGGATTTACAGTGGAGGTGTTCAGATTTTCAGCTAATCTTGCCTTTCTCACAAATCTTGAAGATTCCGTTTTCCATTGTTGATAATACTGGCAATCATTATATGTCAGTTTTTACCACTAAATATTATCATTCCATCAAGTCCTTAATTGGGGAATACTGATTTCAAAAAAAAAAAAAAAAAAAGCAGAGCTTATGTGAGCTTTATTTCAGAATTGAATGTAAAAGGAGAAGTCTGGATCTGGAAATGGCTTAGGAATCCAATAGGTCACCTATGTTCTCTCTCAATTAGCTTTTGTCTTTGGTCATGACCTCATCAGTACAGGTCAAGTTGTTTGCAAAATGACGAAGTATTTTACTTTCTTTCCTATTTAAACACACAGATGCATATCTATAATCTTTTCAGGTTTAATAGTGATGGGTGTCGTTGCTGGTTAACTTCTTTGAACATATAATTAATTCTGTGGCTTTGGTTCTTTCAGAGTTTACGACCGAAGAGGAGACAAAAAAATTTGTACCTCAAATCCATAACTTTAGCCACTCACTATATATTTTGATAAACACATAAGGGCATTAGTTAATAAGTACTTATTCTATTAGTAAGACACTGTGATAGGCCAGAGGGGAAGGGGACTGGAGTGAGACAGTCTATGTGAGGTACTCTGTAAACTGTAAGACATACTCCTTACATTAGTTATTGCTGCTGTTGTAGAAAGGTAAACTAGAAGTTCCTTAATTCAAAAGTCTAGTTGGAGAATCAGACCTACACCATGAAAAGACAGCTCTATAAATCTTAAGTGTCCTGTGGGTGTCAAGCCTAAGAAGCATGATGTTCTCAGAAGAGAGAGAACCAGTTCCAGGTGGAGTGTTGGGGGAAGCTGCTCCAGTAAGATATAATCTCATCCCCCAGAAGGGGCTGAAATGCTTTGATCAAAATGAAATGCTGGGGGCACACATGGATTCTCTGCTAAAAGAGAGTGTACTGAACTACGGGCCACCCGGTACACAGCCAGACTAGTGGAGGGAAGACCATGCCCTCTGATCTGTTTCAAACTAGCTCCATGGCGCTGGTCCGGCAGTGACCACTGGACTCTGCTTTTGGCCTGGGGTGGGCCCAGTGAAATTGCATCAACAACTGGCTACTCAGAATCTACTAACCCAAGGAAGTGATTTCTGAAAGATCAAGTTGGTGTTACAGGACTTAAGTTTCTGACCATTACTGATTTTTATCCAGGCCCTGTGATAACCCCAGGATCAGATCAGTATCTGAAATCAAGAGAAAGTAATAATGACCATAATGAACTTAGCACCTATGATATCACATGCACCGTACTGGGAGGTTTAAATGATTTTTAAAGCCTACACCCCAGAAAGAGATCACCTCCATTACATGAAGTTGAAACTGAATCTAAAAGCTGCTAAATGACATAGCTACGGCTGTACAGCTCATATGTGCTAGATCTGGGATTTGTACC